>NW_025748139.1:12500-39846 GCF_021184085.1 Oncorhynchus gorbuscha | reverse complement strand
CTGGCCTGGCCTGGCCTGGCCTGGCCTGGCCTGGCCTGGCCTGGCCTGGCCTGGCCTGGGGCCTGAGCCTGGCCTGGCCTGGCCTGGCCTGGCCTGGCCTGGCCTGGCCTGGCCTGGCCTGGCCTGGCCTGGCCTGGCCCTGGCCTGGCCTGGCCTGGCCTGGCCTGGCCTGGCCTGGCCTGGCCTGGCCTGGCCTGGCCTGGCCTGGCCTGGCCTGGCCTGGCCTGGCCTGGCCTGGCCTGGCCTGGCCTGGCCTGGCCTGGCCTGGCCTGGCCTGGCCTGGCCTGGCCTGGCCTGGCCTGGCCTGGCCTGGCCTGGCCTGGCCTGGCCTGGCCTGGCCTGGCCTGGCCTGGCCTGGCCTGGCCTGGCCTGGCCTGGCCTGGCCTGGCCTGGCCTGGCCTGGCCTGGCCTGGCCTGGCCTGGCCTGGCCTGGCCTGGCCTGGCCTGGCCTGGCCTGGCCTGGCCTGGCCTGGCCTGGCCTGGCCTGGCCTGGCCTGGCCTGGCCTGGCCTGGCCTGGCCTGGCCTGGCCTGGCCTGGCCTGGCCTGGCCTGGCCTGGCCTGGCCTGGCCTGGCCTGGCCTGGCCTGGCCTGGCCTGGCCTGGCCTGGCCTGGCCTGGCCTGGCCTGGCCTGGCCTGGCCTGGCCTGGCCTGGCCTGGCCTGGCCTGGCCTGGCCTGGCCTGGCCTGGCCTGGCCTGGCCTGGCCTGGCCTGGCCTGGCCTGGCCTGGCCTGGCCTGGCCTGGCCTGGCCTGGCCTGGCCTGGCCTGGCCTGGCCTGGCCTGGCCTGGCCTGGCCTGGCCTGGCCTGGCCTGGCCTGGCCTGGCCTGGCCTGGCCTGGCCTGGCCTGGCCTGGCCTGGCCTGGCCTGGCCTGGCCTGGCCTGGCCTGGCCTGGCCTGGCCTGGCCTGGCCTGGCCTGGCCTGGCCTGGCCTGGCCTGGCCTGGCCTGGCCTGGCCTGGCCTGGCCTGGCCTGGCCTGGCCTGGCCTGGCCTGGCCTGGCCTGGCCTGGCCTGGCCTGGCCTGGCCTGGCCTGGCCTGGCCTGGCCTGGCCTGGCCTGGCCTGGCCTGGCCTGGCCTGGCCTGGCCTGGCCTGGCCTGGCCTGGCCTGGCCTGGCCTGGCCTGGCCTGGCCTGGCCTGGCCTGGCCTGGCCTGGCCTGGCCTGGCCTGGCCTGGCCTGGCCTGGCCTGGCCTGGCCTGGCCTGGCCTGGCCTGGCCTGGCCTGGCCTGGCCTGGCCTGGCCTGGCCTGGCCTGGCCTGGCCTGGCCTGGCCTGGCCTGGCCTGGCCTGGCCTGGCCTGGCCTGGCCTGGCCTGGCCTGGCCTGGCCTGGCCTGGCCTGGCCTGGCCTGGCCTGGCCTGGCCTGGCCTGGCCTGGCCTGGCCTGGCCTGGCCTGGCCTGGCCTGGCCTGGCCTGGCCTGGCCTGGCCTGGCCTGGCCTGGCCTGGCCTGGCCTGGCCTGGCCTGGCCTGGCCTGGCCTGGCCTGGCCTGGCCTGGCCTGGCCTGGCCTGGCCTGGCCTGGCCTGGCCTGGCCTGGCCTGGCCTGGCCTGGCCTGGCCTGGCCTGGCCTGGCCTGGCCTGGCCTGGCCTGGCCTGGCCTGGCCTGGCCTGGCCTGGCCTGGCCTGGCCTGGCCTGGCCTGGCCTGGCCTGGCCTGGCCTGGCCTGGCCTGGCCTGGCCTGGCCTGGCCTGGCCTGGCCTGGCCTGGCCTGGCCTGGCCTGGCCTGGCCTGGCCTGGCCTGGCCTGGCCTGGCCTGGCCTGGCCTGGCCTGGCCTGGCCTGGCCTGGCCTGGCCTGGCCTGGCCTGGCCTGGCCTGGCCTGGCCTGGCCTGGCCTGGCCTGGCCTGGCCTGGCCTGGCCTGGCCCTGGCCTGGCCTGGCCTGGCCTGGCCTGGCCTGGCCTGGCCTGGCCTGGCCTGGCCTGGCCTGGCCTGGCCTGGCCTGGCCTGGCCTGGCCTGGCCTGGCCTGGCCTGGCCTGGCCTGGCCTGGCCTGGCCTGGCCTGGCCTGGCCTGGCCTGGCCTGGCCTGGCCTGGCCTGGCCTGGCCTGGCCTGGCCCTGGCCTGGCCTGGCCTGGCCTGGCCTGGCCTGGCCTGGCCTGGCCTGGCCTGGCCTGGCCTGGCCTGGCCTGGCCTGGCCTGGCCTGGCCTGGCCTGGCCTGGCCTGGCCTGGCCTGGCCTGGCCTGGCCTGGCCTGGCCTGGCCTGGCCTGGCCTGGCCTGGCCTGGCCTGGCCTGGCCTGGCCTGGCCTGGCCTGGCCTGGCCTGGCCTGGCCTGGCCTGGCCTGGCCTGGCCTGGCCTGGCCTGGCCTGGCCTGGCCTGGCCTGGCCTGGCCTGGCCTGGCCTGGCCTGGCCTGGCCTGGCCTGGCCTGGCCTGGCCTGGCCTGGCCTGGCCTGGCCTGGCCTGGCCTGGCCTGGCCTGGCCTGGCCTGGCCTGGCCTGGCCTGGCCTGGCCTGGCCTGGCCTGGCCTGGCCTGGCCTGGCCTGGCCTGGCCTGGCCTGGCCTGGCCTGGCCTGGCCTGGCCTGGCCTGGCCTGGCCTGGCCTGGCCTGGCCTGGCCTGGCCTGGCCTGGCCTGGCCTGGCCTGGCCTGGCCTGGCCTGGCCTGGCCTGGCCTGGCCTGGCCTGGCCTGGCCTGGCCTGGCCTGGCCTGGCCTGGCCTGGCCTGGCCTGGCCTGGCCTGGCCTGGCCTGGCCTGGCCTGGCCTGGCCTGGCCTGGCCTGGCCTGGCCTGGCCTGGCCTGGCCTGGCCTGGCCTGGCCTGGCCTGGCCTGGCCTGGCCTGGCCTGGCCTGGCCTGGCCTGGCCTGGCCTGGCCTGGCCTGGCCTGGCCTGGCCTGGCCTGGCCTGGCCTGGCCTGGCCTGGCCTGGCCTGGCCTGGCCTGGCCTGGCCTGGCCTGGCCTGGCCTGGCCTGGCCTGGCCTGGCCTGGCCTGGCCTGGCCTGGCCTGGCCTGGCCTGGCCTGGCCTGGCCTGGCCTGGCCTGGCCTGGCCTGGCCTGGCCTGGCCTGGCCTGGCCTGGCCTGGCCTGGCCTGGCCTGGCCTGGCCTGGCCTGGCCTGGCCTGGCCTGGCCTGGCCTGGCCTGGCCTGGCCTGGCCTGGCCTGGCCTGGCCTGGCCTGGCCTGGCCTGGCCTGGCCTGGCCTGGCCTGGCCTGGCCTGGCCTGGCCTGGCCTGGCCTGGCCTGGCCTGGCCTGGCCTGGCCTGGCCTGGCCTGGCCTGGCCTGGCCTGGCCTGGCCTGGCCTGGCCTGGCCTGGCCTGGCCTGGCCTGGCCTGGCCTGGCCTGGCCTGGCCTGGCCTGGCCTGGCCTGGCCTGGCCTGGCCTGGCCTGGCCTGGCCTGGCCTGGCCTGGCCTGGCCTGGCCTGGCCTGGCCTGGCCTGGCCTGGCCTGGCCTGGCCTGGCCTGGCCTGGCCTGGCCTGGCCTGGCCTGGCCTGGCCTGGCCTGGCCTGGCCTGGCCTGGCCTGGCCTGGCCTGGCCTGGCCTGGCCTGGCCCTGGCCTGGCCTGGCCTGGCCCTGGCCTGGCCTGGCCTGGCCTGGCCTGGCCTGGCCTGGCCTGGCCTGGCCTGGCCTGGCCTGGCCTGGCCTGGCCTGGCCTGGCCTGGCCTGGCCTGGCCTGGCCTGGCCTGGCCTGGCCTGGCCTGGCCTGGCCTGGCCTGGCCTGGCCTGGCCTGGCCTGGCCTGGCCTGGCCTGGCCTGGCCTGGCCTGGCCTGGCCTGGCCTGGCCTGGCCTGGCCTGGCCTGGCCTGGCCTGGCCTGGCCTGGCCTGGCCTGGCCTGGCCTGGCCTGGCCTGGCCTGGCCTGGCCTGGCCTGGCCTGGCCTGGCCTGGCCTGGCCTGGCCTGGCCTGGCCTGGCCTGGCCTGGCCTGGCCTGGCCTGGCCTGGCCTGGCCTGGCCTGGCCTGGCCTGGCCTGGCCTGGCCTGGCCTGGCCTGGCCTGGCCTGGCCTGGCCTGGCCTGGCCTGGCCTGGCCTGGCCTGGCCTGGCCTGGCCTGGCCTGGCCTGGCCTGGCCTGGCCTGGCCTGGCCTGGCCTGGCCTGGCCTGGCCTGGCCTGGCCTGGCCTGGCCTGGCCTGGCCTGGCCTGGCCTGGCCTGGCCTGGCCTGGCCTGGCCTGGCCTGGCCTGGCCTGGCCTGGCCTGGCCTGGCCTGGCCTGGCCTGGCCTGGCCTGGCCTGGCCTGGCCTGGCCTGGCCTGGCCTGGCCTGGCCTGGCCTGGCCTGGCCTGGCCTGGCCTGGCCTGGCCTGGCCTGGCCTGGCCTGGCCTGGCCTGGCCTGGCCTGGCCTGGCCTGGCCTGGCCTGGCCTGGCCTGGCCTGGCCTGGCCTGGCCTGGCCTGGCCTGGCCTGGCCTGGCCTGGCCTGGCCTGGCCTGGCCTGGCCTGGCCTGGCCTGGCCTGGCCTGGCCTGGCCTGGCCTGGCCTGGCCTGGCCTGGCCTGGCCTGGCCTGGCCTGGCCTGGCCTGGCCTGGCCTGGCCTGGCCTGGCCTGGCCTGGCCTGGCCTGGCCTGGCCTGGCCTGGCCTGGCCTGGCCTGGCCTGGCCTGGCCTGGCCTGGCCCTGGCCTGGCCTGGCCTGGCCTGGCCTGGCCTGGCCTGGCCTGGCCTGGCCTGGCCTGGCCTGGCCTGGCCTGGCCTGGCCTGGCCTGGCCTGGCCTGGCCTGGCCTGGCCTGGCCTGGCCTGGCCTGGCCTGGCCTGGCCTGGCCTGGCCTGGCCTGGCCTGGCCTGGCCTGGCCTGGCCTGGCCTGGCCTGGCCTGGCCTGGCCTGGCCTGGCCTGGCCTGGCCTGGCCTGGCCTGGCCTGGCCTGGCCTGGCCTGGCCTGGCCTGGCCTGGCCTGGCCTGGCCTGGCCTGGCCTGGCCTGGCCTGGCCTGGCCTGGCCTGGCCTGGCCTGGCCTGGCCTGGCCTGGCCTGGCCTGGCCTGGCCTGGCCTGGCCTGGCCTGGCCTGGCCTGGCCTGGCCTGGCCTGGCCTGGCCTGGCCTGGCCTGGCCTGGCCTGGCCTGGCCTGGCCTGGCCTGGCCTGGCCTGGCCTGGCCTGGCCTGGCCTGGCCTGGCCTGGCCTGGCCTGGCCTGGCCTGGCCTGGCCTGGCCTGGCCTGGCCTGGCCTGGCCTGGCCTGGCCTGGCCTGGCCTGGCCTGGCCTGGCCTGGCCTGGCCTGGCCTGGCCTGGCCTGGCCTGGCCTGGCCTGGCCTGGCCTGGCCTGGCCTGGCCTGGCCTGGCCTGGCCTGGCCTGGCCTGGCCTGGCCTGGCCTGGCCTGGCCTGGCCTGGCCTGGCCTGGCCTGGCCTGGCCTGGCCTGGCCTGGCCTGGCCTGGCCTGGCCTGGCCTGGCCTGGCCTGGCCTGGCCTGGCCTGGCCTGGCCTGGCCTGGCCTGGCCTGGCCTGGCCTGGCCTGGCCTGGCCTGGCCTGGCCTGGCCTGGCCTGGCCTGGCCTGGCCTGGCCTGGCCTGGCCTGGCCTGGCCTGGCCTGGCCTGGCCTGGCCTGGCCTGGCCTGGCCTGGCCTGGCCTGGCCTGGCCTGGCCTGGCCTGGCCTGGCCTGGCCTGGCCTGGCCTGGCCTGGCCTGGCCTGGCCTGGCCTGGCCTGGCCTGGCCTGGCCTGGCCTGGCCTGGCCTGGCCTGGCCTGGCCTGGCCTGGCCTGGCCTGGCCTGGCCTGGCCTGGCCTGGCCTGGCCTGGCCTGGCCTGGCCTGGCCTGGCCTGGCCTGGCCTGGCCTGGCCTGGCCTGGCCTGGCCTGGCCTGGCCTGGCCTGGCCTGGCCTGGCCTGGCCTGGCCTGGCCTGGCCTGGCCTGGCCTGGCCTGGCCTGGCCTGGCCTGGCCTGGCCTGGCCTGGCCTGGCCTGGCCTGGCCTGGCCTGGCCTGGCCTGGCCTGGCCTGGCCTGGCCTGGCCTGGCCTGGCCTGGCCTGGCCTGGCCTGGCCTGGCCTGGCCTGGCCTGGCCTGGCCTGGCCTGGCCTGGCCTGGCCTGGCCTGGCCTGGCCTGGCCTGGCCTGGCCTGGCCTGGCCTGGCCTGGCCTGGCCTGGCCTGGCCTGGCCTGGCCTGGCCTGGCCTGGCCTGGCCTGGCCTGGCCTGGCCTGGCCTGGCCTGGCCTGGCCTGGCCTGGCCTGGCCTGGCCTGGCCTGGCCTGGCCTGGCCTGGCCTGGCCTGGCCTGGCCTGGCCTGGCCTGGCCTGGCCTGGCCTGGCCTGGCCTGGCCTGGCCTGGCCTGGCCTGGCCTGGCCTGGCCTGGCCTGGCCTGGCCTGGCCTGGCCTGGCCTGGCCTGGCCTGGCCTGGCCTGGCCTGGCCTGGCCTGGCCTGGCCTGGCCTGGCCTGGCCTGGCCTGGCCTGGCCTGGCCTGGCCTGGCCTGGCCTGGCCTGGCCTGGCCTGGCCTGGCCTGGCCTGGCCTGGCCTGGCCTGGCCTGGCCTGGCCTGGCCTGGCCTGGCCTGGCCTGGCCTGGCCTGGCCTGGCCTGGCCTGGCCTGGCCTGGCCTGGCCTGGCCTGGCCTGGCCTGGCCTGGCCTGGCCTGGCCTGGCCTGGCCTGGCCTGGCCTGGCCTGGCCTGGCCTGGCCTGGCCTGGCCTGGCCTGGCCTGGCCTGGCCTGGCCTGGCCTGGCCTGGCCTGGCCTGGCCTGGCCTGGCCTGGCCTGGCCTGGCCTGGCCTGGCCTGGCCTGGCCTGGCCTGGCCTGGCCTGGCCTGGCCTGGCCTGGCCTGGCCTGGCCTGGCCTGGCCTGGCCTGGCCTGGCCTGGCCTGGCCTGGCCTGGCCTGGCCTGGCCTGGCCTGGCCTGGCCTGGCCTGGCCTGGCCTGGCCTGGCCTGGCCTGGCCTGGCCTGGCCTGGCCTGGCCTGGCCTGGCCTGGCCTGGCCTGGCCTGGCCTGGCCTGGCCTGGCCTGGCCTGGCCTGGCCTGGCCTGGCCTGGCCTGGCCTGGCCTGGCCTGGCCTGGCCTGGCCTGGCCTGGCCTGGCCTGGCCTGGCCTGGCCTGGCCTGGCCTGGCCTGGCCTGGCCTGGCCTGGCCTGGCCTGGCCTGGCCTGGCCTGGCCTGGCCTGGCCTGGCCTGGCCTGGCCTGGCCCTGGCCTGGCCTGGCCTGGCCTGGCCTGGCCTGGCCTGGCCTGGCCTGGCCTGGCCTGGCCTGGCCTGGCCTGGCCTGGCCTGGCCTGGCCTGGCCTGGCCTGGCCTGGCCTGGCCTGGCCTGGCCTGGCCTGGCCTGGCCTGGCCTGGCCTGGCCTGGCCTGGCCTGGCCTGGCCTGGCCTGGCCTGGCCTGGCCTGGCCTGGCCTGGCCTGGCCTGGCCTGGCCTGGCCTGGCCTGGCCTGGCCTGGCCTGGCCTGGCCTGGCCTGGCCTGGCCTGGCCTGGCCTGGCCTGGCCTGGCCTGGCCTGGCCTGGCCTGGCCTGGCCTGGCCTGGCCTGGCCTGGCCTGGCCTGGCCTGGCCTGGCCTGGCCTGGCCTGGCCTGGCCTGGCCTGGCCTGGCCTGGCCTGGCCTGGCCTGGCCTGGCCTGGCCTGGCCTGGCCTGGCCTGGCCTGGCCTGGCCTGGCCTGGCCTGGCCTGGCCTGGCCTGGCCTGGCCTGGCCTGGCCTGGCCTGGCCTGGCCTGGCCTGGCCTGGCCTGGCCTGGCCTGGCCTGGCCTGGCCTGGCCTGGCCTGGCCTGGCCTGGCCTGGCCTGGCCTGGCCTGGCCTGGCCTGGCCTGGCCTGGCCTGGCCTGGCCTGGCCTGGCCTGGCCTGGCCTGGCCTGGCCTGGCCTGGCCTGGCCTGGCCTGGCCTGGCCTGGCCTGGCCTGGCCTGGCCTGGCCTGGCCTGGCCTGGCCTGGCCTGGCCTGGCCTGGCCTGGCCTGGCCTGGCCTGGCCTGGCCTGGCCCTGGCCTGGCCTGGCCTGGCCTGGCCTGGCCTGGCCTGGCCTGGCCTGGCCTGGCCTGGCCTGGCCTGGCCTGGCCTGGCCTGGCCTGGCCTGGCCTGGCCTGGCCTGGCCTGGCCTGGCCTGGCCTGGCCTGGCCTGGCCTGGCCTGGCCTGGCCTGGCCTGGCCTGGCCTGGCCTGGCCTGGCCTGGCCTGGCCTGGCCTGGCCCTGGCCTGGCCTGGCCTGGCCTGGCCTGGCCTGGCCTGGCCTGGCCTGGCCTGGCCTGGCCCCTGGCCTGGCCTGGCCTGGCCTGGCCTGGCCTGGCCTGGCCTGGCCTGGCCTGGCCTGGCCTGGCCTGGCCTGGCCTGGCCTGGCCTGGCCTGGCCTGGCCTGGCCTGGCCTGGCCTGGCCTGGCCTGGCCTGGCCTGGCCTGGCCTGGCCTGGCCTGGCCTGGCCTGGCCTGGCCTGGCCTGGCCTGGCCTGGCCTGGCCTGGCCTGGCCTGGCCTGGCCTGGCCTGGCCTGGCCTGGCCTGGCCTGGCCTGGCCTGGCCTGGCCTGGCCTGGCCTGGCCTGGCCTGGCCTGGCCTGGCCTGGCCTGGCCTGGCCTGGCCTGGCCTGGCCTGGCCTGGCCTGGCCTGGCCTGGCCTGGCCTGGCCTGGCCTGGCCTGGCCTGGCCTGGCCTGGCCTGGCCTGGCCTGGCCTGGCCTGGCCTGGCCTGGCCTGGCCTGGCCCTGGCCTGGCCTGGCCTGGCCTGGCCTGGCCTGGCCTGGCCTGGCCTGGCCTGGCCTGGCCTGGCCTGGCCTGGCCTGGCCTGGCCTGGCCTGGCCTGGCCTGGCCTGGCCTGGCCTGGCCTGGCCTGGCCTGGCCTGGCCTGGCCTGGCCTGGCCTGGCCTGGCCTGGCCTGGCCTGGCCTGGCCTGGCCTGGCCTGGCCTGGCCTGGCCTGGCCTGGCCTGGCCTGGCCTGGCCTGGCCTGGCCTGGCCTGGCCTGGCCTGGCCTGGCCTGGCCTGGCCTGGCCTGGCCTGGCCTGGCCTGGCCTGGCCTGGCCTGGCCTGGCCTGGCCTGGCCTGGCCTGGCCTGGCCTGGCCTGGCCTGGCCTGGCCTGGCCTGGCCTGGCCTGGCCTGGCCTGGCCTGGCCTGGCCTGGCCTGGCCTGGCCTGGCCTGGCCTGGCCTGGCCTGGCCTGGCCTGGCCTGGCCTGGCCTGGCCTGGCCTGGCCTGGCCTGGCCTGGCCTGGCCTGGCCTGGCCTGGCCTGGCCTGGCCTGGCCTGGCCTGGCCTGGCCTGGCCTGGCCTGGCCTGGCCTGGCCTGGCCTGGCCTGGCCTGGCCTGGCCTGGCCTGGCCTGGCCTGGCCTGGCCTGGCCTGGCCTGGCCTGGCCTGGCCTGGCCTGGCCTGGCCTGGCCTGGCCTGGCCTGGCCTGGCCTGGCCTGGCCTGGCCTGGCCTGGCCTGGCCTGGCCTGGCCTGGCCTGGCCTGGCCTGGCCTGGCCTGGCCTGGCCTGGCCTGGCCTGGCCTGGCCTGGCCTGGCCTGGCCTGGCCTGGCCTGGCCTGGCCTGGCCTGGCCTGGCCTGGCCTGGCCTGGCCTGGCCTGGCCTGGCCTGGCCTGGCCTGGCCTGGCCTGGCCTGGCCTGGCCTGGCCTGGCCTGGCCTGGCCTGGCCTGGCCTGGCCTGGCCTGGCCTGGCCTGGCCTGGCCTGGCCTGGCCTGGCCTGGCCTGGCCTGGCCTGGCCTGGCCTGGCCTGGCCTGGCCTGGCCTGGCCTGGCCTGGCCTGGCCTGGCCTGGCCTGGCCTGGCCTGGCCTGGCCTGGCCTGGCCTGGCCTGGCCTGGCCTGGCCTGGCCTGGCCTGGCCTGGCCTGGCCTGGCCTGGCCTGGCCTGGCCTGGCCTGGCCTGGCCTGGCCTGGCCTGGCCTGGCCTGGCCTGGCCTGGCCTGGCCTGGCCTGGCCTGGCCTGGCCTGGCCTGGCCTGGCCTGGCCTGGCCTGGCCTGGCCTGGCCTGGCCTGGCCTGGCCTGGCCTGGCCTGGCCTGGCCTGGCCTGGCCTGGCCTGGCCTGGCCTGGCCTGGCCTGGCCTGGCCCTGGCCTGGCCTGGCCTGGCCTGGCCTGGCCTGGCCTGGCCTGGCCTGGCCTGGCCTGGCCTGGCCTGGCCTGGCCTGGCCTGGCCTGGCCTGGCCTGGCCTGGCCTGGCCTGGCCTGGCCTGGCCTGGCCTGGCCTGGCCTGGCCTGGCCTGGCCTGGCCTGGCCTGGCCTGGCCTGGCCTGGCCTGGCCTGGCCTGGCCTGGCCTGGCCTGGCCTGGCCTGGCCTGGCCTGGCCTGGCCTGGCCTGGCCTGGCCTGGCCTGGCCTGGCCTGGCCTGGCCTGGCCTGGCCTGGCCCTGGCCTGGCCTGGCCTGGCCTGGCCTGGCCTGGCCTGGCCTGGCCTGGCCTGGCCTGGCCTGGCCTGGCCTGGCCTGGCCTGGCCTGGCCTGGCCTGGCCTGGCCTGGCCTGGCCTGGCCTGGCCTGGCCTGGCCTGGCCTGGCCTGGCCTGGCCTGGCCTGGCCTGGCCTGGCCTGGCCTGGCCTGGCCTGGCCTGGCCTGGCCTGGCCTGGCCTGGCCTGGCCTGGCCTGGCCTGGCCTGGCCTGGCCTGGCCTGGCCTGGCCTGGCCTGGCCTGGCCTGGCCTGGCCTGGCCTGGCCTGGCCTGGCCTGGCCTGGCCTGGCCTGGCCTGGCCTGGCCTGGCCTGGCCTGGCCTGGCCTGGCCTGGCCTGGCCTGGCCTGGCCTGGCCTGGCCTGGCCTGGCCTGGCCTGGCCTGGCCTGGCCTGGCCTGGCCTGGCCTGGCCTGGCCTGGCCTGGCCTGGCCTGGCCTGGCCTGGCCTGGCCTGGCCTGGCCTGGCCTGGCCTGGCCTGGCCTGGCCTGGCCTGGCCTGGCCTGGCCTGGCCTGGCCTGGCCTGGCCTGGCCTGGCCTGGCCTGGCCTGGCCTGGCCTGGCCTGGCCTGGCCTGGCCTGGCCTGGCCTGGCCTGGCCTGGCCTGGCCTGGCCTGGCCTGGCCTGGCCTGGCCTGGCCTGGCCTGGCCTGGCCTGGCCTGGCCTGGCCTGGCCTGGCCTGGCCTGGCCTGGCCTGGCCTGGCCTGGCCTGGCCTGGCCTGGCCTGGCCTGGCCTGGCCTGGCCTGGCCTGGCCTGGCCTGGCCTGGCCTGGCCTGGCCTGGCCTGGCCTGGCCTGGCCTGGCCTGGCCTGGCCTGGCCTGGCCTGGCCTGGCCTGGCCTGGCCTGGCCTGGCCTGGCCTGGCCTGGCCTGGCCTGGCCTGGCCTGGCCTGGCCTGGCCTGGCCTGGCCTGGCCTGGCCTGGCCTGGCCTGGCCTGGCCTGGCCTGGCCTGGCCTGGCCTGGCCTGGCCTGGCCTGGCCTGGCCTGGCCTGGCCTGGCCTGGCCTGGCCTGGCCTGGCCTGGCCTGGCCTGGCCTGGCCTGGCCTGGCCTGGCCTGGCCTGGCCTGGCCTGGCCTGGCCTGGCCTGGCCTGGCCTGGCCTGGCCTGGCCTGGCCTGGCCTGGCCTGGCCTGGCCTGGCCTGGCCTGGCCTGGCCTGGCCTGGCCTGGCCTGGCCTGGCCTGGCCTGGCCTGGCCTGGCCTGGCCTGGCCTGGCCTGGCCTGGCCTGGCCTGGCCTGGCCTGGCCTGGCCTGGCCTGGCCTGGCCTGGCCTGGCCTGGCCTGGCCTGGCCTGGCCTGGCCTGGCCTGGCCTGGCCTGGCCTGGCCTGGCCTGGCCTGGCCTGGCCTGGCCTGGCCTGGCCTGGCCTGGCCTGGCCTGGCCTGGCCTGGCCTGGCCTGGCCTGGCCTGGCCTGGCCTGGCCTGGCCTGGCCTGGCCTGGCCTGGCCTGGCCTGGCCTGGCCTGGCCTGGCCTGGCCTGGCCTGGCCTGGCCTGGCCTGGCCTGGCCTGGCCTGGCCTGGCCTGGCCTGGCCTGGCCTGGCCTGGCCTGGCCTGGCCTGGCCTGGCCTGGCCTGGCCTGGCCTGGCCTGGCCTGGCCTGGCCTGGCCTGGCCTGGCCTGGCCTGGCCTGGCCTGGCCTGGCCTGGCCTGGCCTGGCCTGGCCTGGCCTGGCCTGGCCTGGCCTGGCCTGGCCTGGCCTGGCCTGGCCTGGCCTGGCCTGGCCTGGCCTGGCCTGGCCTGGCCTGGCCTGGCCTGGCCTGGCCTGGCCTGGCCTGGCCTGGCCTGGCCTGGCCTGGCCTGGCCTGGCCTGGCCTGGCCTGGCCTGGCCTGGCCTGGCCTGGCCTGGCCTGGCCTGGCCTGGCCTGGCCTGGCCTGGCCTGGCCTGGCCTGGCCTGGCCTGGCCTGGCCTGGCCTGGCCTGGCCTGGCCTGGCCTGGCCTGGCCTGGCCTGGCCTGGCCTGGCCTGGCCTGGCCTGGCCTGGCCTGGCCTGGCCTGGCCTGGCCTGGCCTGGGCCTGGCCTGGCCTGGCCTGGCCTGGCCTGGCCTGGCCTGGCCTGGCCCTGGCCTGGCCTGGCCTGGCCTGGCCTGGCCTGGCCTGGCCTGGCCTGGCCTGGCCTGGCCTGGCCTGGCCTGGCCTGGCCTGGCCTGGCCTGGCCTGGCCTGGCCTGGCCTGGCCTGGCCTGGCCTGGCCTGGCCTGGCCTGGCCTGGCCTGGCCTGGCCTGGCCTGGCCTGGCCTGGCCTGGCCTGGCCTGGCCTGGCCTGGCCTGGCCTGGCCTGGCCTGGCCTGGCCTGGCCTGGCCTGGCCTGGCCTGGCCTGGCCTGGCCTGGCCTGGCCTGGCCTGGCCTGGCCTGGCCTGGCCTGGCCTGGCCTGGCCTGGCCTGGCCTGGCCTGGCCTGGCCTGGCCTGGCCTGGCCTGGCCTGGCCTGGCCTGGCCTGGCCTGGCCTGGCCTGGCCTGGCCTGGCCTGGCCTGGCCTGGCCTGGCCTGGCCTGGCCTGGCCTGGCCTGGCCTGGCCTGGCCTGGCCTGGCCTGGCCTGGCCTGGCCTGGCCTGGCCTGGCCTGGCCTGGCCTGGCCTGGCCTGGCCTGGCCTGGCCTGGCCTGGCCTGGCCTGGCCTGGCCTGGCCTGGCCTGGCCTGGCCTGGCCTGGCCTGGCCTGGCCTGGCCTGGCCTGGCCTGGCCTGGCCTGGCCTGGCCTGGCCTGGCCTGGCCTGGCCTGGCCTGGCCTGGCCTGGCCTGGCCTGGCCTGGCCCTGGCCTGGCCTGGCCTGGCCTGGCCTGGCCTGGCCTGGCCTGGCCTGGCCTGGCCTGGCCTGGCCTGGCCTGGCCTGGCCTGGCCTGGCCTGGCCTGGCCTGGCCTGGCCTGGCCTGGCCTGGCCTGGCCTGGCCTGGCCTGGCCTGGCCTGGCCTGGCCTGGCCTGGCCTGGCCTGGCCTGGCCTGGCCTGGCCTGGCCTGGCCTGGCCTGGCCTGGCCTGGCCTGGCCTGGCCTGGCCTGGCCTGGCCTGGCCTGGCCTGGCCTGGCCTGGCCTGGCCTGGCCTGGCCTGGCCTGGCCTGGCCTGGCCTGGCCTGGCCTGGCCTGGCCTGGCCTGGCCTGGCCTGGCCTGGCCTGGCCTGGCCTGGCCTGGCCTGGCCTGGCCTGGCCTGGCCTGGCCTGGCCTGGCCTGGCCTGGCCTGGCCTGGCCTGGCCTGGCCTGGCCTGGCCTGGCCTGGCCTGGCCTGGCCTGGCCTGGCCTGGCCTGGCCTGGCCTGGCCTGGCCTGGCCTGGCCTGGCCTGGCCCTGGCCTGGCCTGGCCTGGCCTGGCCTGGCCTGGCCTGGCCTGGCCTGGCCTGGCCTGGCCTGGCCTGGCCTGGCCTGGCCTGGCCTGGCCTGGCCTGGCCTGGCCTGGCCTGGCCTGGCCTGGCCTGGCCTGGCCTGGCCTGGCCTGGCCTGGCCTGGCCTGGCCTGGCCTGGCCTGGCCTGGCCTGGCCTGGCCTGGCCTGGCCTGGCCTGGCCTGGCCTGGCCTGGCCTGGCCTGGCCTGGCCTGGCCTGGCCTGGCCTGGCCTGGCCTGGCCTGGCCTGGCCCTGGCCTGGCCTGGCCTGGCCTGGCCTGGCCTGGCCTGGCCTGGCCTGGCCTGGCCTGGCCTGGCCTGGCCTGGCCTGGCCTGGCCTGGCCTGGCCTGGCCTGGCCTGGCCTGGCCTGGCCTGGCCTGGCCTGGCCTGGCCTGGCCTGGCCTGGCCTGGCCTGGCCTGGCCTGGCCTGGCCTGGCCTGGCCTGGCCTGGCCTGGCCTGGCCTGGCCTGGCCTGGCCTGGCCTGGCCTGGCCTGGCCTGGCCTGGCCTGGCCTGGCCTGGCCTGGCCTGGCCTGGCCTGGCCTGGCCTGGCCTGGCCTGGCCTGGCCTGGCCTGGCCTGGCCTGGCCTGGCCTGGCCTGGCCTGGCCTGGCCTGGCCTGGCCTGGCCTGGCCCTGGCCTGGCCTGGCCTGGCCTGGCCTGGCCTGGCCTGGCCTGGCCTGGCCTGGCCTGGCCTGGCCTGGCCTGGCCTGGCCTGGCCTGGCCTGGCCTGGCCTGGCCTGGCCTGGCCTGGCCTGGCCTGGCCTGGCCTGGCCTGGCCTGGCCTGGCCCTGGCCTGGCCTGGCCTGGCCTGGCCTGGCCTGGCCTGGCCTGGCCTGGCCTGGCCTGGCCTGGCCTGGCCTGGCCTGGCCTGGCCTGGCCTGGCCTGGCCTGGCCTGGCCTGGCCTGGCCTGGCCTGGCCTGGCCTGGCCTGGCCTGGCCTGGCCTGGCCTGGCCTGGCCTGGCCTGGCCTGGCCTGGCCTGGCCTGGCCTGGCCTGGCCTGGCCTGGCCTGGCCTGGCCCTGGCCTGGCCTGGCCTGGCCTGGCCTGGCCTGGCCTGGCCTGGCCTGGCCTGGCCTGGCCTGGCCTGGCCTGGCCTGGCCTGGCCTGGCCTGGCCTGGCCTGGCCTGGCCTGGCCTGGCCTGGCCTGGCCTGGCCTGGCCTGGCCTGGCCTGGCCTGGCCTGGCCTGGCCTGGCCTGGCCTGGCCTGGCCTGGCCTGGCCTGGCCTGGCCTGGCCTGGCCTGGCCTGGCCTGGCCTGGCCTGGCCTGGCCTGGCCTGGCCTGGCCTGGCCTGGCCTGGCCTGGCCTGGCCTGGCCTGGCCTGGCCTGGCCTGGCCTGGCCTGGCCTGGCCTGGCCTGGCCTGGCCCTGGCCTGGCCTGGCCTGGCCTGGCCTGGCCTGGCCTGGCCTGGCCTGGCCTGGCCTGGCCTGGCCTGGCCTGGCCTGGCCTGGCCTGGCCTGGCCTGGCCTGGCCTGGCCTGGCCTGGCCTGGCCTGGCCTGGCCTGGCCTGGCCTGGCCTGGCCTGGCCTGGCCTGGCCTGGCCTGGCCTGGCCTGGCCTGGCCTGGCCTGGCCTGGCCTGGCCTGGCCTGGCCTGGCCTGGCCTGGCCTGGCCTGGCCTGGCCTGGCCTGGCCTGGCCTGGCCTGGCCTGGCCTGGCCTGGCCTGGCCTGGCCTGGCCTGGCCTGGCCTGGCCTGGCCTGGCCTGGCCTGGCCTGGCCTGGCCTGGCCTGGCCTGGCCTGGCCTGGCCTGGCCTGGCCTGGCCTGGCCTGGCCTGGCCTGGCCTGGCCTGGCCTGGCCTGGCCTGGCCTGGCCTGGCCTGGCCTGGCCTGGCCTGGCCTGGCCTGGCCTGGCCTGGCCTGGCCTGGCCTGGCCTGGCCTGGCCTGGCCTGGCCTGGCCTGGCCTGGCCTGGCCTGGCCTGGCCTGGCCTGGCCTGGCCTGGCCTGGCCTGGCCTGGCCTGGCCTGGCCTGGCCTGGCCTGGCCTGGCCTGGCCTGGCCTGGCCTGGCCTGGCCTGGCCTGGCCTGGCCTGGCCCTGGCCTGGCCTGGCCTGGCCTGGCCTGGCCTGGCCTGGCCTGGCCTGGCCTGGCCTGGCCTGGCCTGGCCTGGCCTGGCCTGGCCTGGCCTGGCCTGGCCTGGCCTGGCCTGGCCTGGCCTGGCCTGGCCTGGCCTGGCCTGGCCTGGCCTGGCCTGGCCTGGCCTGGCCTGGCCTGGCCTGGCCTGGCCTGGCCTGGCCTGGCCTGGCCTGGCCTGGCCTGGCCTGGCCTGGCCTGGCCTGGCCTGGCCTGGCCTGGCCTGGCCTGGCCTGGCCTGGCCTGGCCTGGCCTGGCCTGGCCTGGCCTGGCCTGGCCTGGCCTGGCCTGGCCTGGCCTGGCCTGGCCTGGCCTGGCCTGGCCTGGCCTGGCCTGGCCTGGCCTGGCCTGGCCTGGCCTGGCCTGGCCTGGCCTGGCCTGGCCTGGCCTGGCCTGGCCTGGCCTGGCCTGGCCTGGCCTGGCCTGGCCCTGGCCTGGCCTGGCCTGGCCTGGCCTGGCCTGGCCTGGCCTGGCCTGGCCTGGCCTGGCCTGGCCTGGCCTGGCCTGGCCTGGCCTGGCCTGGCCTGGCCTGGCCTGGCCTGGCCTGGCCTGGCCTGGCCTGGCCTGGCCTGGCCTGGCCTGGCCTGGCCTGGCCTGGCCTGGCCTGGCCTGGCCCTGGCCTGGCCTGGCCTGGCCTGGCCTGGCCTGGCCTGGCCTGGCCTGGCCTGGCCTGGCCTGGCCTGGCCTGGCCTGGCCTGGCCTGGCCTGGCCTGGCCTGGCCTGGCCTGGCCTGGCCTGGCCTGGCCTGGCCTGGCCTGGCCTGGCCTGGCCTGGCCTGGCCTGGCCTGGCCTGGCCTGGCCTGGCCTGGCCTGGCCTGGCCTGGCCTGGCCTGGCCTGGCCTGGCCTGGCCTGGCCTGGCCTGGCCTGGCCTGGCCTGGCCTGGCCTGGCCTGGCCTGGCCTGGCCTGGCCTGGCCTGGCCTGGCCTGGCCTGGCCTGGCCTGGCCTGGCCTGGCCTGGCCTGGCCTGGCCTGGCCTGGCCTGGCCTGGCCTGGCCTGGCCTGGCCTGGCCTGGCCTGGCCTGGCCTGGCCTGGCCTGGCCTGGCCTGGCCTGGCCTGGCCTGGCCTGGCCTGGCCTGGCCTGGCCTGGCCTGGCCTGGCCTGGCCTGGCCTGGCCTGGCCTGGCCTGGCCTGGCCTGGCCTGGCCTGGCCTGGCCTGGCCTGGCCTGGCCTGGCCTGGCCTGGCCTGGCCTGGCCTGGCCTGGCCTGGCCTGGCCTGGCCTGGCCTGGCCTGGCCTGGCCTGGCCTGGCCTGGCCTGGCCTGGCCTGGCCTGGCCTGGCCTGGCCTGGCCTGGCCTGGCCTGGCCTGGCCTGGCCTGGCCTGGCCTGGCCTGGCCTGGCCTGGCCTGGCCTGGCCTGGCCTGGCCTGGCCTGGCCTGGCCTGGCCTGGCCTGGCCTGGCCTGGCCTGGCCTGGCCTGGCCTGGCCTGGCCTGGCCTGGCCTGGCCTGGCCTGGCCTGGCCTGGCCTGGCCTTGGCCTGGCCTGGCCTGGCCTGGCCTGGCCTGGCCTGGCCTGGCCTGGCCTGGCCTGGCCTGGCCTGGCCTGGCCTGGCCTGGCCTGGCCTGGCCTGGCCTGGCCTGGCCTGGCCTGGCCTGGCCTGGCCTGGCCTGGCCTGGCCTGGCCTGGCCTGGCCTGGCCTGGCCTGGCCTGGCCTGGCCTGGCCTGGCCTGGCCTGGCCTGGCCTGGCCTGGCCTGGCCTGGCCTGGCCTGGCCTGGCCTGGCCTGGCCTGGCCTGGCCTGGCCTGGCCTGGCCTGGCCTGGCCTGGCCTGGCCTGGCCTGGCCTGGCCTGGCCTGGCCTGGCCTGGCCTGGCCTGGCCTGGCCTGGCCTGGCCTGGCCTGGCCTGGCCTGGCCTGGCCTGGCCTGGCCTGGCCTGGCCCTGGCCTGGCCTGGCCTGGCCTGGCCTGGCCTGGCCTGGCCTGGCCTGGCCTGGCCTGGCCTGGCCTGGCCTGGCCTGGCCTGGCCTGGCCTGGCCTGGCCTGGCCTGGCCTGGCCTGGCCTGGCCTGGCCTGGCCTGGCCTGGCCTGGCCTGGCCTGGCCTGGCCTGGCCTGGCCTGGCCTGGCCTGGCCTGGCCTGGCCTGGCCTGGCCTGGCCTGGCCTGGCCTGGCCTGGCCTGGCCTGGCCTGGCCTGGCCTGGCCTGGCCTGGCCTGGCCTGGCCTGGCCTGGCCTGGCCTGGCCTGGCCTGGCCCTGGCCTGGCCTGGCCTGGCCTGGCCTGGCCTGGCCTGGCCTGGCCTGGCCTGGCCTGGCCTGGCCTGGCCTGGCCTGGCCTGGCCTGGCCTGGCCTGGCCTGGCCTGGCCCTGGCCTGGCCTGGCCTGGCCTGGCCTGGCCTGGCCTGGCCTGGCCTGGCCTGGCCTGGCCTGGCCTGGCCTGGCCTGGCCTGGCCTGGCCTGGCCTGGCCTGGCCTGGCCTGGCCTGGCCTGGCCTGGCCTGGCCTGGCCTGGCCTGGCCTGGCCTGGCCTGGCCTGGCCTGGCCTGGCCTGGCCCTGGCCTGGCCTGGCCTGGCCTGGCCTGGCCTGGCCTGGCCTGGCCTGGCCTGGCCTGGCCTGGCCTGGCCTGGCCTGGCCTGGCCTGGCCTGGCCTGGCCTGGCCTGGCCTGGCCTGGCCTGGCCTGGCCTGGCCTGGCCTGGCCTGGCCTGGCCTGGCCTGGCCTGGCCTGGCCTGGCCTGGCCTGGCCTGGCCTGGCCTGGCCTGGCCTGGCCTGGCCTGGCCTGGCCTGGCCTGGCCTGGCCTGGCCTGGCCTGGCCTGGCCTGGCCTGGCCTGGCCTGGCCTGGCCTGGCCTGGCCTGGCCTGGCCTGGCCTGGCCTGGCCTGGCCTGGCCTGGCCTGGCCTGGCCTGGCCTGGCCTGGCCTGGCCTGGCCTGGCCTGGCCTGGCCTGGCCTGGCCTGGCCTGGCCTGGCCTGGCCTGGCCTGGCCTGGCCTGGCCTGGCCTGGCCTGGCCTGGCCTGGCCTGGCCTGGCCTGGCCTGGCCTGGCCTGGCCTGGCCTGGCCTGGCCTGGCCTGGCCTGGCCTGGCCTGGCCTGGCCTGGCCTGGCCTGGCCTGGCCTGGCCTGGCCTGGCCTGGCCTGGCCTGGCCTGGCCTGGCCTGGCCTGGCCTGGCCTGGCCTGGCCTGGCCTGGCCTGGCCTGGCCTGGCCTGGCCTGGCCTGGCCTGGCCTGGCCTGGCCTGGCCTGGCCTGGCCTGGCCTGGCCTGGCCTGGCCTGGCCTGGCCTGGCCTGGCCTGGCCTGGCCTGGCCTGGCCTGGCCTGGCCTGGCCTGGCCTGGCCTGGCCTGGCCTGGCCTGGCCTGGCCTGGCCTGGCCTGGCCTGGCCTGGCCTGGCCTGGCCTGGCCTGGCCTGGCCTGGCCTGGCCTGGCCTGGCCTGGCCTGGCCTGGCCTGGCCTGGCCTGGCCTGGCCTGGCCTGGCCTGGCCTGGCCTGGCCTGGCCTGGCCTGGCCTGGCCTGGCCTGGCCTGGCCTGGCCTGGCCTGGCCTGGCCTGGCCTGGCCTGGCCTGGCCTGGCCTGGCCTGGCCTGGCCTGGCCTGGCCTGGCCTGGCCTGGCCTGGCCTGGCCTGGCCTGGCCTGGCCTGGCCTGGCCTGGCCTGGCCTGGCCTGGCCTGGCCTGGCCTGGCCTGGCCTGGCCTGGCCTGGCCTGGCCTGGCCTGGCCTGGCCTGGCCTGGCCTGGCCTGGCCTGGCCTGGCCTGGCCTGGCCTGGCCTGGCCTGGCCTGGCCTGGCCTGGCCTGGCCTGGCCTGGCCTGGCCTGGCCTGGCCTGGCCTGGCCTGGCCTGGCCTGGCCTGGCCTGGCCTGGCCTGGCCTGGCCTGGCCTGGCCTGGCCTGGCCTGGCCTGGCCTGGCCTGGCCTGGCCTGGCCTGGCCTGGCCTGGCCTGGCCTGGCCTGGCCTGGCCTGGCCTGGCCTGGCCTGGCCTGGCCTGGCCTGGCCTGGCCTGGCCTGGCCTGGCCTGGCCTGGCCTGGCCTGGCCTGGCCTGGCCTGGCCTGGCCTGGCCTGGCCTGGCCTGGCCTGGCCTGGCCTGGCCTGGCCTGGCCTGGCCTGGCCTGGCCTGGCCTGGCCTGGCCTGGCCTGGCCTGGCCTGGCCTGGCCTGGCCTGGCCTGGCCTGGCCTGGCCTGGCCTGGCCTGGCCTGGCCTGGCCTGGCCTGGCCTGGCCTGGCCTGGCCTGGCCTGGCCTGGCCTGGCCTGGCCTGGCCTGGCCTGGCCTGGCCTGGCCTGGCCTGGCCTGGCCTGGCCTGGCCTGGCCTGGCCTGGCCTGGCCTGGCCTGGCCTGGCCTGGCCTGGCCTGGCCTGGCCTGGCCTGGCCTGGCCTGGCCTGGCCTGGCCTGGCCTGGCCTGGCCTGGCCTGGCCTGGCCTGGCCTGGCCTGGCCTGGCCTGGCCTGGCCTGGCCTGGCCTGGCCTGGCCTGGCCTGGCCTGGCCTGGCCTGGCCTGGCCTGGCCTGGCCTGGCCTGGCCTGGCCTGGCCTGGCCTGGCCTGGCCTGGCCTGGCCTGGCCTGGCCTGGCCTGGCCTGGCCTGGCCTGGCCTGGCCTGGCCTGGCCTGGCCTGGCCTGGCCCTGGCCTGGCCTGGCCTGGCCTGGCCTGGCCTGGCCTGGCCTGGCCTGGCCTGGCCTGGCCTGGCCTGGCCTGGCCTGGCCTGGCCTGGCCTGGCCTGGCCTGGCCTGGCCTGGCCTGGCCTGGCCTGGCCTGGCCTGGCCTGGCCTGGCCTGGCCTGGCCTGGCCTGGCCTGGCCTGGCCTGGCCTGGCCTGGCCTGGCCTGGCCTGGCCTGGCCTGGCCTGGCCTGGCCTGGCCTGGCCTGGCCTGGCCTGGCCTGGCCTGGCCTGGCCTGGCCTGCCTGGCCTGGCCTGGCCTGGCCTGGCCTGGCCTGGCCTGGCCTGGCCTGGCCTGGCCTGGCCTGGCCTGGCCTGGCCTGGCCTGGCCTGGCCTGGCCTGGCCTGGCCTGGCCTGGCCTGGCCTGGCCTGGCCTGGCCTGGCCTGGCCTGGCCTGGCCTGGCCTGGCCTGGCCTGGCCTGGCCTGGCCTGGCCTGGCCTGGCCTGGCCTGGCCTGGCCTGGCCTGGCCTGGCCTGGCCTGGCCTGGCCTGGCCTGGCCTGGCCTGGCCTGGCCTGGCCTGGCCTGGCCTGGCCTGGCCTGGCCTGGCCTGGCCTGGCCTGGCCTGGCCTGGCCTGGCCTGGCCTGGCCTGGCCTGGCCTGGCCTGGCCTGGCCTGGCCTGGCCTGGCCTGGCCTGGCCTGGCCTGGCCTGGCCTGGCCTGGCCTGGCCTGGCCTGGCCTGGCCTGGCCTGGCCTGGCCTGGCCTGGCCTGGCCTGGCCTGGCCTGGCCTGGCCTGGCCTGGCCTGGCCTGGCCTGGCCTGGCCTGGCCTGGCCTGGCCTGGCCTGGCCTGGCCTGGCCTGGCCTGGCCTGGCCTGGCCTGGCCTGGCCTGGCCTGGCCTGGCCTGGCCTGGCCTGGCCTGGCCTGGCCTGGCCTGGCCTGGCCTGGCCTGGCCTGGCCTGCCTGGCCTGGCCTGGCCTGGCCTGGCCGGCCTGGCCTGGCCTGGCCTGGCCTGGCCTGGCCTGGCCTGGCCTGGCCTGGCCTGGCCTGGCCTGGCCTGGCCTGGCCTGGCCTGGCCTGGCCTGGCCTGGCCTGGCCTGGCCTGGCCTGGCCTGGCCTGGCCTGGCCTGGCCTGGCCTGGCCTGGCCTGGCCTGGCCTGGCCTGGCCTGGCCTGGCCTGGCCTGGCCTGGCCTGGCCTGGCCTGGCCTGGCCTGGCCTGGCCTGGCCCTGGCCTGGCCTGGCCTGGCCTGGCCTGGCCTGGCCTGGCCTGGCCTGGCCTGGCCTGGCCTGGCCTGGCCTGGCCTGGCCTGGCCTGGCCTGGCCTGGCCTGGCCTGGCCTGGCCTGGCCTGGCCTGGCCTGGCCTGGCCTGGCCTGGCCTGGCCTGGCCTGGCCTGGCCCTGGCCTGGCCTGGCCTGGCCTGGCCTGGCCTGGCCTGGCCTGGCCTGGCCTGGCCTGGCCTGGCCTGGCCTGGCCTGGCCTGGCCTGGCCTGGCCTGGCCTGGCCTGGCCTGGCCTGGCCTGGCCCTGGCCTGGCCTGGCCTGGCCTGGCCTGGCCTGGCCTGGCCTGGCCTGGCCTGGCCTGGCCTGGCCCTGGCCTGGCCTGGCCTGGCCTGGCCTGGCCTGGCCTGGCCTGGCCTGGCCTGGCCTGGCCTGGCCTGGCCTGGCCTGGCCTGGCCTGGCCTGGCCTGGCCTGGCCTGGCCTGGCCTGGCCTGGCCTGGCCTGGCCTGGCCTGGCCTGGCCTGGCCTGGCCTGGCCTGGCCTGGCCTGGCCTGGCCTGGCCTGGCCTGGCCTGGCCTGGCCTGGCCTGGCCTGGCCTGGCCTGGCCTGGCCTGGCCTGGCCTGGCCTGGCCTGGCCTGGCCTGGCCTGGCCTGGCCTGGCCTGGCCTGGCCTGGCCTGGCCTGGCCTGGCCTGGCCTGGCCTGGCCTGGCCTGGCCTGGCCTGGCCTGGCCTGGCCTGGCCTGGCCTGGCCTGGCCTGGCCTGGCCTGGCCTGGCCTGGCCTGGCCTGGCCTGGCCTGGCCTGGCCTGGCCTGGCCTGGCCTGGCCTGGCCTGGCCTGGCCTGGCCTGGCCTGGCCTGGCCTGGCCTGGCCTGGCCTGGCCTGGCCTGGCCTGGCCTGGCCTGGCCTGGCCTGGCCTGGCCTGGCCCTGGCCTGGCCTGGCCTGGCCTGGCCTGGCCTGGCCTGGCCTGGCCTGGCCTGGCCTGGCCTGGCCTGGCCTGGCCTGGCCTGGCCTGGCCTGGCCTGGCCTGGCCTGGCCTGGCCTGGCCTGGCCTGGCCTGGCCTGGCCTGGCCTGGCCTGGCCTGGCCTGGCCTGGCCTGGCCTGGCCTGGCCTGGCCTGGCCTGGCCTGGCCTGGCCTGGCCTGGCCTGGCCTGGCCTGGCCTGGCCTGGCCTGGCCTGGCCTGGCCTGGCCTGGCCTGGCCTGGCCTGGCCTGGCCTGGCCTGGCCTGGCCTGGCCTGGCCTGGCCTGGCCTGGCCTGGCCTGGCCTGGCCTGGCCTGGCCTGGCCTGGCCTGGCCTGGCCTGGCCTGGCCTGGCCTGGCCTGGCCTGCCTGGCCCTGGCCTGGCCTGGCCTGGCCTGGCCTGGCCTGGCCTGGCCTGGCCTGGCCTGGCCTGGCCTGGCCTGGCCTGGCCTGGCCTGGCCTGGCCTGGCCTGGCCTGGCCTGGCCTGGCCTGGCCTGGCCTGGCCTGGCCTGGCCTGGCCTGGCCTGGCCTGGCCTGGCCTGGCCTGGCCTGGCCTGGCCTGGCCTGGCCTGGCCTGGCCTGGCCTGGCCTGGCCTGGCCTGGCCTGGCCTGGCCTGGCCTGGCCTGGCCTGGCCTGGCCTGGCCTGGCCTGGCCTGGCCTGGCCTGGCCTGGCCTGGCCTGGCCTGGCCTGGCCTGGCCTGGCCTGGCCTGGCCTGGCCTGGCCTGGCCTGGCCTGGCCTGGCCTGGCCTGGCCTGGCCTGGCCTGGCCTGGCCTGGCCTGGCCTGGCCTGGCCTGGCCTGGCCTGGCCTGGCCTGGCCTGGCCTGGCCTGGCCTGGCCTGGCCTGGCCTGGCCTGGCCTGGCCTGGCCTGGCCCTGGCCTGGCCTGGCCTGGCCTGGCCTGGCCTGGCCTGGCCTGGCCTGGCCTGGCCTGGCCTGGCCTGGCCTGGCCTGGCCTGGCCTGGCCTGGCCTGGCCTGGCCTGGCCTGGCCTGGCCTGGCCTGGCCTGGCCTGGCCTGGCCTGGCCTGGCCTGGCCTGGCCTGGCCTGGCCTGGCCTGGCCTGGCCTGGCCTGGCCTGGCCTGGCCTGGCCTGGCCTGGCCTGGCCTGGCCTGGCCTGGCCTGCCTGGCCTGGCCTGGCCTGGCCTGGCCTGGCCTGGCCTGGCCTGGCCCTGGCCTGGCCTGGCCTGGCCTGGCCTGGCCTGGCCTGGCCTGGCCTGGCCTGGCCTGGCCTGGCCTGGCCTGGCCTGGCCTGGCCTGGCCCACTCCTGGCCTGGCCTGGCCCCAGCCTGGCCCCTGGCCTGGCCCTGGCCTCACGCCTGGCCTGGCCTGGCCTGGCCTGGCCCCCAAGGGGCCTGGCCTTAACCTGGCCCTTGGCCTGGCCTGGCCTAATGTGCCATTACCCTAACCAGGGTTCTCATCCTATCTCCCTCCTCACCCTAACCCTGACTCCCCTATGGAAAGTGATCTGCACCAATCACTAAACCGGAACACTTCCTCTGTCTCTTCTCCTTTGGCATCAATACTCAATCAACAGACAATTATCATCCCCTAGTAACCACATTTTCACATAGAATTAGACCCCTACATCAATCATTCAAACACAACTTCTCTACAGTTCAGCACACTTACATACCACTTAAACCATACAGAATTATTTCAGCATTTAGAAAGAACAAAAACTTAAAGGACATGCTCACCAAAGCAAGATTCAGTAGCCTGGCCACCACAAGACCTCAAACCTCATAACGTCCATTTTCGACAGATAAAGTTTATTACAAATATACATAGCCACACATCAGCACCAGTACAAGAATCTTATTCATTGAACACACATAACACCATTTATATCATTACATGTACACTTTGCAATAAACAATACATTGGAGAAACCAAACACCCATAGAAACCAGACTCAAACAACACCTGTATAACATTAAAAGGGCACACCTACAAACAGAACTCATAACCCACTTCCAGGAGCATCCCATTACTCACCTTACCATATCAGGGTTACAGGCACATATAGGCTGGACCTGTGGGCAGCGAAGGCCTAGAGCGGGAGTGGATCCAGCACCTACAGACAATAACGCCAAATGGCCTGAGCGAGAGGTTTTAGAAAATGGGTTTTAACAGACAGAAAAATGGATGGAGAAGAACATGGTTTTATTCATAATTTATTTTTATTCTCTATAGATTTATGTCTTGTTTGGTTTTAGTTTGGCACTGCCTCTTTTAGGTTTTCTGTCCTTTAACAAAACAATAAAACCATTTAAATGCACAATATGGCGTTTATGTTCACATTTAACAACACTATGGTTGAATGGATCTCTCACCACATTGACTTGACCTGTACTGCCATCCAGAAAAGAGGCAACTTTGAGTTTACCTCAGTTTTATTTATGGTCTTAGGAGGACATCTACGGGCCTTTTTAAGTACTACACCTATTATATTAGATTATCACACATGGGAGGGATAAACAGGAGATAGGCCTGTGCACCGTAAAACGAACTAGTTGAAATGCCACATTTATATTCAAAACCTAACCTAACCCCTAACCCTAACCCTAAGGGCTCAATGAGCCCCACCTGTGGGCCAATATGGGACTAATTGGACGGGGAAGGAGAAATTGACCATAAAGCTCACCTCGTTGTCTCTTTAATCACGGAAGGGTGGTTGGCTTAATGGTTAGGGTGCCTGACTCACAATCAATGGGTCAGTGTTCGTGCCAGGCCTAGGTAAAAAAAAAAATTCCACAGGGGCCTGGTAACACAAAAAAGACCTATAGAGGCCCATAGGCCAGGCCTGAAAGCCACTGCCCTGGCCTGGGACAAAAGCCCTGCCCTGGCCTGGCTGCCCTGGCCTGGGACAAAAAATATGCCACTGCCCTGACATTAAGGGCTTATTTGAACTAACCGGTTGACATGACATTTTCAGGGAATGAGATGAAACAAAGAGGCATTAAAGGTTTGACTCTCTCTCATGGGATGAAGGGACATACAGGCATAAAGTACAAACAGCCCTAACCAGTTTGTATGCCTCTATCTGGGCAGCAGAGGTCACAAAATGATGGGGCCTCATTTGACCTAACCAGTAAATAACATTTTCAGGGGATGAGATGAAACAAAAGAGGCAATAAATCTGGATGGGGTTAATGGGGTGAAAATATGACATACATAGACGGGCATTTTCAGAGATTTAAAACCGGATAGCTTAATTTTATATGCTTCTATCTGGGATGAGAGGTCACATAAGTGCATGCAAGGCCTCATTTGACCTAACCAGGGCATTTGTTTTTATGCTCTATTTCAGGGGATGAGATGAAACAAAGAGGTCACAAAATGGGACCTCATTTGACCTAACCAGTAAATATGACCTGAAGCCCCTCAGGCATAAAGACAAACACCACTTACCAGTTTTTGCCTCATCTGGGCAGCAGAGGTCACAAAATGATGCAAGGCCTCATTTGACCTAACCAGTAAATATGACATTTTCAGGGGATGAGATGAAACAAAGAGGCATTAAAGGTTTTACTCTCTCTCATGGGATGAAGGGACATACAGGCATAAAGTACAAACAGCCCTAACCAGTTTGTATGCCTCTATCTGGGCAGCAGAGGTCACAAAATGATGCAAGGCCTCATTTGACCTAACCAGTAAATATGACATTTTCAGGGGATGAGATGAAACAAAGAGGCATTAAAGGTTTTACTCTCTCATGGGATGAAGGGACATACAGGCATAAAGTACAAACAGCCAACCAGTTTGTATGCCTCTATCTGGGCAGCAGAGGTCACAAAATGATGCAAGGCCTCATTTGACCTAACCAGTAAATATGACATTTTCAGGGAATGAGATGAAACAAAGAGGCATTAAAGGTTTTACTCTCTCTCATGGGATGAAGGGACATACAGGCATAAAGTACAAACAGCCCTAACTAGTTTGTATGCCTCTATCTGGCCTCAAGGCCTTATTTGACCTTTGTTGGCCGCCATCTTGGGCTACATCCCAAAACACCAAAACGTGAATAAATCAAAAAGTACATGTCCAATCTGGATGGGGTTTTTTTTAAACGAAAGGGCATACATAGACGGGCATTTTCATGTCATGAAAACCGTTTTTGTATAGAAACTTTTAATAGAAAATTGTGTTTATAGTTTGGGCTACACAAGTGCATCTTGCTGGAAACATAGGTTCCTACCAGGGCATTTTGTTTTTTACATGCTCTACTTGTTCCCCATTGAGAGAGAGGGTATGACACGAAATATGGGACCTCTAGCCCCTCGGGAAGTATTTTTAATCATTTTCTGAAAATTACCGATTTTGGGCCAAAAAAGTGCATGTTACTGGAAACATAGGTTCCTGCCAGGGCATTTTGTTTTTTACATGCTCTACTTGTTGCCCATTGAGAGAGAGGGTATGACACGAAATATGGGACCTCTAGCCCTTCGGGAAGTATGGTTAATATTGTTTTTGAAATAACTGACTGGGCCGGAAAAATAAATAGCCGCGCACCTGTTAACCCAAAAATAATCTCCTCATTTAAAGTAGTCACCTCGCAAGGTGTTTCAAGGTAGGAACCTAACAAATAAAATATCAGAAATTGCACTAAGTCCAACTCTGGGCCTGGTGATTGGGGAAATGGGCCAAAAAAAAAAGGGGACAGAGCAGCTAACCTCCACAGAGGCTGACTGCTCTGCCCCCCTTAAGGACAGTGGAACTGTGGACCTTCAGGACTAAAGGCCTAAAATAAAAATATGAAGTGCGGGTAAAAGGTGGGAGTAACTATGACTCTCTTAAGGTAGCCAAATGCTGGATGCAGATGAGGATATACATCCGTGCAACTGGTGATTTGAAATCACTGAAATTGCACTAAGTCCAACTCTGGGCCTGGTGATTGGGGAAATGGGCCAAAAAAGGGGGACAGAGCAGCTAACCTCCACAGAGGCTGACTGCTCTGCCCCCCTTAAGGACAGTGGAACTGTGGACCTTCAGGACTAAAGGCCTAAAATAAATATATGAAGTGCGGGTAAAAGGTGGGAGTAACTGTGACTCTCTTAAGGTAGCCAAATGCTGGATG
>NW_025748138.1:0-39862 GCF_021184085.1 Oncorhynchus gorbuscha | reverse complement strand
TGTGTTAATATCCCCACGTCTCTTTAGTATTTAACATGTGTTAATATCCCCACGTCACTTTAGTATTTAACATGTGTTAATATCCCCACTTCACTTTAGTATTTAACATGTTTTATTAATATCCACACTTCACTTTAGTATTTAACATGTGTTAATATCCCCACATCACTTTAGTATTTAACATGTGTTAATATCCCCACGTCACTTTAGTATTTAACATGTGACAATATCCCCACGTCACTTTAGTATTTAACATGTGTTAATATCCCCACGTCACTTTAGTATTTAACATGTGACAATATCCCCACGTCACTTTAGTATTTAACATGTGTTAATATCCCCACGTCACTTTAGTATTTAACATGTGTTAATATCCCCACGTCACTTTAGTATTTAACATGTGTTAATATCCCCACGTCTCTTTAGTATTTAACATGTGTTAATATCCCCACTTCACTTTAGTATTTAACATGTGTTAATATCCCCACGTCACTTTAGTATTTAACATGTGTTAATATCCCCACGTCACTTTAGTATTTAACATGTGTTAATATCCCCACGTCACTTTAGTATTTAACATGTGTTAATATCCCCACGTCACTTTTAGTATTTAACATGTGTTAATATCCCCACGTCACTTTAGTATTTAACATGTGTTATTAATATCCCCACGTCACTTTAGTATTTAACATGTGTTAATATCCCCACGTCACTTTAGTATTTAACATGTGTTAATATCCCCACGTCACTTTAGTATTTAACATGTGTTAATATCCCCACGTCACTTTAGTATTTAACATGTGTTAATATCCCCACGTCACTTTAGTATTTAACATGTTTTATTAATATCCACACTTCACTTTAGTATTTAACATGTGTTAATATCCCCACGTCACTTTAGTATTTAACATGTGTTAATATCCCCACGTCACTTTAGTATTTAACATGTTTTATTAATATCCACACTTCACTTTAGTATTTAACATGTGTTAATATCCCCACGTCACTTTAGTATTTAACATGTGTTAATATCCCCACGTCACTTTAGTATTTAACATGTGTTAATATCCCCACGTCACTTTAGTATTTAACATGTGTTAATATCCCCACGTCACTTTTAGTATTTAACATGTGTTAATATCCCCACGTCACTTTAGTATTTAACATGTGTTATTAATATCCCCACGTCACTTTAGTATTTAACATGTGTTAATATCCCCACGTCACTTTAGTATTTAACATGTGACAATATCCCCACGTCACTTTAGTATTTAACATGTGTTAATATCCCCACGTCACTTTAGTATTTAACATGTGACAATATCCCCACGTCACTTTAGTATTTAACATGTGACAATATCCCCACGTCACTTTAGTATTTAACATGTGTTAATATCCCCACGTCACTTTAGTATTTAACATGTGTTATTAATATCCCCACGTCACTTTAGTATTTAACATGTGTTAATATCCCCACGTCACTTTAGTATTTAACATGTGTTATTAATATCCCCACGTCACTTTAGTATTTAACATGTGTTAATATCCCCACGTCACTTTAGTATTTAACATGTGACAATATCCCCACGTCACTTTAGTATTTAACATGTGTTAATATCCCCACGTCACTTTAGTATTTAACATGTGACAATATCCCCACGTCACTTTAGTATTTAACATGTGTTAATATCCCCACGTCACTTTAGTATTTAACATGTGACAATATCCCCACGTCACTTTAGTATTTAACATGTGTTAATATCCCCACGTCACTTTAGTATTTAACATGTGTTAATATCCCCACGTCACTTTAGTATTTAACATGTGACAATATCCCCACGTCACTTTAGTATTTAACATGTGTTAATATCCCCACGTCACTTTAGTATTTAACATGTGTTAATATCCCCACTTCACTTTAGTATTTAACATGTGTTAATATCCCCACGTCACTTTAGTATTTAACATGTGTTAATATCCCCACGTCACTTTAGTATTTAACATGTGTTAATATCCCCACGTCACTTTAGTATTTAACATGTGTTAATATCCCCACGTCACTTTAGTATTTAACATGTGTTAATATCCCCACATCACTTTAGTATTTAACATGTGTTAATATCCCCACGTCACTTTAGTATTTAACATGTGTTAATATCCCCACGTCACTTTAGTATTTAACATGTGTTAATATCCCCACATCACTTTAGTATTTAACATGTGTTAATATCCCCACGTCACTTTAGTATTTAACATGTGTTAATATCCCCACGTCACTTTAGTATTTAACATGTGTTAATATCCCCACGTCACTTTAGTATTTAACATGTTTTATTAATATCCACACTTCACTTTAGTATTTAACATGTGTTATTAATATCCCCACGTCACTTTAGTATTTAACATGTGTTAATATCCCCACGTCACTTTAGTATTTAACATGTGTTAATATCCCCACGTCACTTTAGTATTTAACATGTGTTATTAATATCCCCACGTCACTTTAGTATTTAACATGTGTTAATATCCCCACGTCACTTTAGTATTTAACATGTGTTATTAATATCCCCACGTCACTTTAGTATTTAACATGTGTTAATATCCCCACGTCACTTTAGTATTTAACATGTGTTAATATCCCCACGTCACTTTAGTATTTAACATGTGACAATATCCCCACGTCACTTTAGTATTTAACATGTGTTAATATCCCCACGTCACTTTTAGTATTTAACATGTGTTAATATCCCCACGTCACTTTAGTATTTAACATGTGTTAATATCCCCACGTCACTTTAGTATTTAACATGTGTTAATATCCCCACGTCACTTTAGTATTTAACATTTGTTAATATCCCCACGTCACTTTAGTATTTAACATGTGACAATATCCCCACGTCACTTTAGTATTTAACATGTGTTAATATCCCCACGTCACTTTAGTATTTAACATGTGTTAATATCCCCACGTCACTTTAGTATTTAACATGTGTTAATATCCCCACGTCACTTTTAGTATTTAACATGTGTTAATATCCCCACGTCACTTTAGTATTTAACATGTGTTATTAATATCCCCACGTCACTTTAGTATTTAACATGTGTTAATATCCCCACGTCACTTTAGTATTTAACATGTGTTAATATCCCCACGTCACTTTAGTATTTAACATGTGTTAATATCCCCACGTCACTTTAGTATTTAACATTTGTTAATATCCACACTTCACTTTAGTATTTAACATGTGTTAATATCCCCACGTCACTTTAGTATTTAACATGTGTTAATATCCCCACGTCACTTTAGTATTTAACATTTGTTAATATCCCCACGTCACTTTAGTATTTAACATGTGTTAATATCCCCACGTCACTTTAGTATTTAACATGTGTTAATATCCCCACGTCACTTTAGTATTTAACATGTGTTAATATCCCCACGTCACTTTAGTATTTAACATGTGTTAATATCCCCACGTCACTTTAGTATTTAACATGTGTTATTAATATCCCCACGTCACTTTAGTATTTAACATTTGTTAATATCCCCACTTCACTTTAGTATTTAACATTTGTTAATATCCCCACTTCACTTTAGTATTTAACATGTGTTAATATCCCCACGTCACTTTAGTATTTAACATGTGACAATATCCCCACGTCACTTTAGTATTGGTGCTTGCCTACGGAGCTGTGAGGGGAACGGCACCTCAGTACCTCCAGGCTCTGATCAGGCCCTACACCCAAACAAGGGCACTGCGTTCATCCACCTCTGGCCTGCTCGCCTCCCTACCACTGAGGAAGTACAGCTCCCGCTCAGCCCAGTCAAAACTGTTCGCTGCTCTGGCCCCCCAATGGTGGAACAAACTCCCTCACGACGCCAGGACAGCGGAGTCAATCACCACCTTCCGGAGACACCTGAAACCCCACCTCTTTAAGGAATACCTAGGATAGGTTAAGTATTCCCTCTCCCCCCCCCTTTAAGATTTAGATGCACTATTGTAAAGTGACTGTTCCACTGGATGTCATAAGGTGAATGCACCAATTTGTAAGTCGCTCTGGATAAGAGCGTCTGCTAAATGACTTAAATGTAAATGTAAATGTATTTAACATGTGTTAATATCCCCACGTCACTTTAGTATTTAACATGTGTTAATATCCCCACGTCACTTTAGTATTTAACATGTGTTAATATCCCCACGTCACTTTAGTATTTAACATGTGTTAATATCCCCACGTCACTTTTAGTATTTAACATGTGTTAATATCCCCACGTCACTTTTAGTATTTAACATGTGTTAATATCCCCACGTCACTTTTAGTATTTAACATGTGTTAATATCCCCACGTCACTTTTAGTATTTAACATGTGTTAATATCCCCACGTCACTTTTAGTATTTAACATGTGTTAATATCCCCACGTCACTTTTAGTATTTAACACGTGTTAATATCCCCACGTCACTTTTAGTATTTAACATGTGTTAATATCCCCACGTCACTTTTAGTATTTAACATGTGTTAATATCCCCACGTCACTTTTAGTATTTAACATGTGTTAATATCCCCACGTCACTTTTAGTATTTAACATGTGTTAATATCCCCACGTCACTTTAGTATTTAACATGTGTTAATATCCCCACGTCACTTTAGTATTTAACATGTGTTAATATCCCCACGTCACTTTTAGTATTTAACATGTGTTATTAATATCCCCACGTCACTTTAGTATTTAACATGTGTTATTAATATCCCCACGTCACTTTAGTATTTAACATGTGTTAATATCCCCACGTCACTTTAGTATTTAACATGTGTTATTAATATCCCCACGTCACTTTTAGTATTTAACATGTGTTATTAATATCCCCACGTCACTTTTAGTATTTAACATGTGTTAATATCCCCACGTCACTTTAGTATTTAACATGTGTTAATATCCCCACGTCACTTTAGTATTTAACATGTGTTAATATCCCCAGGTCACTTTAGTATTTAACATGTGTTATTAATATCCCCACGTCTCTTTAGTATTTAACATGTGTTAATATCCCCACGTCACTTTAGTATTTAACATGTGTTAATATCCCCACGTAACTTTAGTATTTAACATGTGTTAATATCCCCACGTCACTTTAGTATTTAACATGTGTTAATATCCCCACGTCACTTTAGTATTTAACATGTGTTAATATCCCCAGGTCACTTTAGTATTTAACATGTGTTATTAATATCCCCACGTCTCTTTAGTATTTAACATGTGTTAATATCCCCACGTCACTTTTAGTATTTAACATGTGTTAATATCCCCACGTCACTTTAGTATTTAACATGTGTTAATATCCCCACGTCACTTTTAGTATTTAACATGTGTTAATATCCCCACGTCACTTTTAGTATTTAACATGTGTTAATATCCCCACGTCACTTTTAGTATTTAACATGTGTTAATATCCCCACGTCACTTTTAGTATTTAACATGTGTTAATATCCCCACGTCACTTTTAGTATTTAACATGTGTTAATATCCCCACGTCACTTTTAGTATTTAACACGTGTTAATATCCCCACGTCACTTTTAGTATTTAACATGTGTTAATATCCCCACGTCACTTTTAGTATTTAACATGTGTTAATATCCCCACGTCACTTTTAGTATTTAACATGTGTTAATATCCCCACGTCACTTTTAGTATTTAACATGTGTTAATATCCCCACGTCACTTTAGTATTTAACATGTGTTAATATCCCCACGTCACTTTAGTATTTAACATGTGTTAATATCCCCACGTCACTTTTAGTATTTAACATGTGTTATTAATATCCCCACGTCACTTTAGTATTTAACATGTGTTATTAATATCCCCACGTCACTTTAGTATTTAACATGTGTTAATATCCCCACGTCACTTTAGTATTTAACATGTGTTATTAATATCCCCACGTCACTTTTAGTATTTAACATGTGTTATTAATATCCCCACGTCACTTTTAGTATTTAACATGTGTTAATATCCCCAGGTCACTTTAGTATTTAACATGTGTTATTAATATCCCCACGTCTCTTTAGTATTTAACATGTGTTAATATCCCCACGTCACTTTAGTATTTAACATGTGTTAATATCCCCACGTAACTTTAGTATTTAACATGTGTTAATATCCCCACGTCACTTTAGTATTTAACATGTGTTAATATCCCCACGTCACTTTAGTATTTAACATGTGTTAATATCCCCAGGTCACTTTAGTATTTAACATGTGTTATTAATATCCCCACGTCTCTTTAGTATTTAACATGTGTTAATATCCCCACGTCACTTTTAGTATTTAACATGTGTTAATATCCCCACGTCACTTTAGTATTTAACATGTGTTAATATCCCCACGTCACTTTTAGTATTTAACATGTGTTAATATCCCCACGTCACTTTTAGTATTTAACATGTGTTAATATCCCCACGTCACTTTTAGTATTTAACATGTGTTAATATCCCCACGTCACTTTTAGTATTTAACATGTGTTAATATCCCCACGTCACTTTTAGTATTTAACATGTGTTAATATCCCCACGTCACTTTTAGTATTTAACACGTGTTAATATCCCCACGTCACTTTTAGTATTTAACATGTGTTAATATCCCCACGTCACTTTTAGTATTTAACATGTGTTAATATCCCCACGTCACTTTTAGTATTTAACATGTGTTAATATCCCCACGTCACTTTTAGTATTTAACATGTGTTAATATCCCCACGTCACTTTAGTATTTAACATGTGTTAATATCCCCACGTCACTTTAGTATTTAACATGTGTTAATATCCCCACGTCACTTTTAGTATTTAACATGTGTTATTAATATCCCCACGTCACTTTAGTATTTAACATGTGTTATTAATATCCCCACGTCACTTTAGTATTTAACATGTGTTAATATCCCCACGTCACTTTAGTATTTAACATGTGTTATTAATATCCCCACGTCACTTTTAGTATTTAACATGTGTTATTAATATCCCCACGTCACTTTTAGTATTTAACATGTGTTAATATCCCCACGTCACTTTAGTATTTAACATGTGTTAATATCCCCACGTCACTTTAGTATTTAACATGTGTTAATATCCCCAGGTCACTTTAGTATTTAACATGTGTTATTAATATCCCCACGTCTCTTTAGTATTTAACATGTGTTAATATCCCCACGTCACTTTAGTATTTAACATGTGTTAATATCCCCACGTAACTTTAGTATTTAACATGTGTTAATATCCCCACATCACTTTAGTATTTAACATGTGTTAATATCCCCACGTCACTTTAGTATTTAACATGTGTTAATATCCCCACGTCACTTTAGTATTTAACATGTGTTTATATCCCCACGTCACTTTTAGTATTTAACATGTGTTAATATCCCCACGTCACTTTAGTATTTAACATGTGTTTATATCCCCACGTCACTTTTAGTATTTAACATGTGTTAATATCCCCATTTGGCATTTAACATTTGTTAATATCCACACTTCACTTTTAACATTGGTTATTTTCACATTGACACGGTTGTGGTCTGGTTACAGTTGGGACTGCCAACGCCATTGGAACTAGTGCCAATTACATGTGTCAATGAACATCTCTTAATAGTTCCATCCAATTCATCAGATAGATGCTGACAAACTCCTGCTCTGATCCAGCTCGTTAGGGGCCCGCTTGGCCAGGAGGGCTTTGATAGGTTTTAATATCATGAACACATATTTCATGTGAAGACATGTGTGGTGTTGTAGCACGAAGCCACAGGCAGACAGGGGGGAAGACAGGAGGGATGGAGGGAGAAAAGGATTTGATGCCCCCCTCGTTCACCTCAGACACCCCCAGAAGACATACAGTAGATAAAATGGCCCAATGTTGGGAAAATAAAGCTTTTGTGAATCTGAATATACACTAGTAGCTATGGATTCACACAAATAGTGTTTATTCACATAACAAACGACATATCTGGGAGAGGGGAGCGTGTTCATGCTTTAGATTAGTGAGTTTTTACGTGGGGCTGTCTGCGGCCATTTTGGATTGACATTGTTTTCCATGTCAACAACATGAGCTGAAAAACAGAGTTCGCCGGGCAATGCAACATCACGTTATAGTCTGAGCTGCTCCTGCCTGGCCACTCCCATTGGTTACCCAATGACAACAAAGCCCGGCGTGGCCCCTGGCCTAGCTAGCGTTAGTGATTTATCTTTGTGCATAATAACATCGGGCTCAGTCAGCGGGAGGCCTCTGCATCGCGTCGCTCATTACAAAACATCAGCGGATTACCCAGATCCACTTCCTGAAATCCCTTCATTGGAATAATACAGGGAATTGCATCTATCCCAGGGTCGCCGCGAGGGGCCATCCCACTTGTCTGAGCAAAGTTGACATGTCATTGTCTTCTGCATGGAGTGGTGGAGGGTTGGGAGAGTGTGTTTGTGCATGTGTGTGTGCGTGTACGTTTATGTGTCTATGTGCGAGTGCACCCGCGCATGCGAGACAAATCCATTAATTCGCAGTGACGTTGAACGTAGCGACAATCCCCGACCCCCAATCCCGAGGTTAATTAAATCCAAATGAAGCTCGTTAGGCGGACAGAAACACCTGCTTTTTAAAACAACAGTCAAACAAAAGCATGTTGGGGAGAGATGTCATTAACGTGTTAATGCTAAATCCCCCCAGATTTATTTGGGAGCTGGGTTTTTGTCAGTCAACACAATGAGAAGAATCCTACTATTATCCCTGGGTCAATATTGACCACCAACACAAGTGTTAATTGGATCCTGAAACGCCAAGCTAAGTCTCACCTACTCTCGGAGCAGTTCAAAGAGATAATGAATATCTCATTATTATTTTTTTATTCCAGCTACGTTTATACACGTTGCATGTGCTTGAATCGCTCGGGGCAGAGATGGTGTTCTAATGTGGGATTCTAAATCATGGAGCATAAAACTCATCAGAAGAGGAAAACCCTCCCTGAGCTTGTTCCTGCTTGTTGTGGAGCGCCTGGCAACAGACATCAAGACAGGGATCTTCATCATGGATGCCCTGAGGGCCAGATTAACTACACAGTTCCTCCCCATGCTGCCCTACTGCCATACCTTCCATCAACACCACACCACCCACACACACACACACACACACACACACACACACACACACACACACACACACACACACACACACACACACACACACACACACACACACACACACACACACACACACACACACACACACACACACACACACACACACACAGACAGACAGACAGACAGACAGACAGACAGACAGACAGACAGACAGACAGACAGACAGACAGACAGACAGACAGACAGACAGACAGACAGACAGACAGACAGACAGACAGACAGACAGACAGACAGACAGACAGACAGACAGACAGACAGACAGACAGACAGACAGACAGACAGACAGACAGACAGACAGACAGACAGACAGACAGACAGACAGACAGACAGACAGACAGACAGACAGACAGACAGACAGACAGACAGACAGACAGACAGATGGTGCCAGGGACAGAATCCAGGTCTGTTGTGTAGCTCATCAAGCTACACAGTAAAGATGTCTAATTACAGTGAGTCCTGCTTCAAAGGGAAAAGGCCAGTGCCAATACTATTGATAATTCACATGAAATAAGCTGTCGTTGGGAATAGGGCTGGGAAAAGGAAATGTTTAATTTTTATTAGATTTGGTGGGTCTGTAATCATCTTGGATAAGCATAGAAAGCCTGAGCCAGATATATCAGATTAAGTATGGTACTGTAGCTGACTCCTTGCTTTATATGATGCAGGATATACAGTAAGTATGACCCTATCATAAATACTGTATGTTTGCTGGTTTATAATGATATGATCACTCACAGACTGTATTATTAAAGATATTCACATGTGAACCAATGAGGACGCTACATCCTGAATCTCAATAGCCAATGAGACCATAATAATCATAATCAACTCATGTTTACACCTGACCCTTGACCTCTGAAATTACCTCTGGCTTCTTGACGCGTCCCTCCTGGAAGGAGCAGGTGCGTGGGTCGTGGGTGCAGTCATGTCTGTATTTACACCAGTGGCACTGGTAGGGGCTTCTCACACATGACAAACACCTGAGAGAGGAGAAGGAGAGATTAGAAGGAGAGAGGAGTATGAGAGAGGAGAGAGGGGAAGGAGAGAGGAGAAGGAGGAGGTGAGAGGAGGAGGAGAGAGGAGAAGAAGTAGGAGAGAGGAGAAGGAGAGAGGAGAAAGAGAGTGGAGAAGAAGTAGGAGAGTGGAGAAGGAGAGAGGAGAGAGGAGAAGGAGAGGGGAGTAGGGGAGAGGAGAGAGGAAAATGAGAGAGGCGAGAAAAGAAGGATGAGGAAAGAAGAGTAGGAGAGAGAGAGGAGAAGAAATAGGGGAGAGGAGAGAGGAGTTGGAGAGAGGGGAGATGAGAAGGAGAGAGGAGAGAGTAGGAGAGAGGAGTAGGAGAAGGAGAGAGGAGAGAGGAGAAAGGAATAGGAGAGAGGAGTAGGAGACAGGAGAGAGGAGAAGGAGAAAGGAGAAGAATAAGGAGAAAGGAGTAGGATAAAGGAGAGAGGAGAAGGAGAGTGAAGAACAGGAGAGAGGAGAGAGGAGAGAGAGTGAGGAAGAGGAGAGAGGAAAGAGAGTGAGGAAGAGGAGAGGAGAAGGAGAGTGAAGAACAGGAGAGAGGGGAGAGAGTGAGGAACAGGAGAGAGGAGAGAGAGTGAGGAAGAGGAGAGAGGAGAGAGAGTGAAGAACAGGAGAGAGGAGAGAGAGTGAAGAACAGGAGAGAGGAGAGAGAGTGAGGAAGAGGAGAGAGGAGAGAGAGTGAAGAACAGGAGAGAGGAGAGAGTGAGGAAGAGGAGAGTGGAGAACAGGAGAGAGGAGAGAGTGAGGAAGAGGAGAGAAGAGAAGGAGAGTGAAGAACAGGAGAGAGGAGAGAGTGAAGAACAGGAGAGAGGAGAGAGTGAGGAAGAGGAGAGAGGAGAGAGAGTGAGGAACAGGAGAGAGGAGAGAGAGTGAGGAACAGGAGAGAGGAGAGAGTGAGGAAGAGGAGAGAAGAGAAGGAGAGTGAGGAACAGGAGAGAGGAGAGAGTGAGGAACAGGAGAGAGGAGAGAGTGAGGAAGAGGAGAGAGGAGAGAGAGTGAGGAACAGGAGAGAGGAGAGAGAGTGAGGAACAGGAGAGAGGAGAGAGTGAGGAAGAGGAGAGAAGAGAAGGAGAGTGAAGAACAGGAGAGAGGAGAGAGAGTGAAGAACAGGAGAGAGGAGAGAGAGTGAGGAAGAGGAGAGAGGAGAGAGAGTGAGGAAGAGGAGAGAGGAGAGAGGGTGAGGAAGAGGAGAGAGGAGAGAGAGTGAGGAACAGGAGAGAGGAGAGAGAGTGAGGAACAGGAGAGAGGAGAGAGAGTGAGGAAGAGGAGAGAGGAGAGAGGGTGAGGAAGAGGAGAGAGGAGAGAGAGTGAGGAACAGGAGAGAGGAGAGAGAGTGAAGAACAGGAGAGAGGAGAGAGAGTGAGGAAGAGGAGAGAGGAGAGAGAGTGAGGAAGAGGAGAGAGGAGAGAGAGTGAGGAAGAGGAGAGAGGAGAGAGAGTGAGGAACAGGAGAGAGGAGAGAGAGTGAAGAAGAGGAGAGAGGAGAGAGAGTGAAGAACAGGAGAGAGGAGAGAGAGTGAGGAAGAGGAGAGTGGAGAGAGAGTGAGGAACAGGAGAGAGGAGAGAGAGTGAGGAACAGGAGAGAGGAGAGAGAGTGTGGAACAGGAGAGAGGAGAGAGAGTGAGGAACAGGAGAGAGGAGAGAGAGTGAGGAAGAGGAGAGAGGAGAGAGAGTGAGGAAGAGGAGAGAGGAGAGAGAGTGAGGAAGAGGAGAGAGGAGAGAGAGTGAGGAAGAGGAGAGAGGAGAGAGAGTGAGGAAGAGGAGAGAGGAGAGAGAGTGAAGAACAGGAGAGAGGAGAGAGAGTGAAGAACAGGAGAGAGGAGAGAGAGTGAAGAACAGGAGAGAGGAGAGAGAGTGAGGAAGAGGAGAGAGGAGAGAGAGTGAGGAAGAGGAGAGAGGAGAGAGAGTGAGGAAGAGGAGAGAGAGAGAGAGAGTGAAGAACAGGAGAGAGGAGAGAGAGTGAAGAACAGGAGAGAGGAGAGAGAGTGAAGAAGAGGAGAGAGGAGAGAGAGTGAGGAACAGGAGAGAGGAGAGAGAGTGAAGAAGAGGAGAGAGGAGAGAGTGAGGAAGAGGAGAGAGGAGAGAGAGTGAGGAAGAGGAGAGAAGAGAAGGAGAGTGAAGAACAGGAGAGAGGAGAGAGAGTGAGGAACAGGAGAGAGGAGAGAGAGTAAGGAAGAGGAGAGAGGAGAAGGAGTGAGGAAGAGGAGAGAGGAGAGAGAGTGAGGAAGAGGAGAGAGGAGAGAGAGTGAAGAACAGGAGAGAGGAGAGAGAGTGAGGAACAGGAGAGAGGAGAGAGAGTGAGGAAGAGGAGAGAGGAGAGAGAGTGAGGAAGAGGAGAGAGGAGAGAGAGTGAGGAAGAGGAGAGAGGAGAGAGAGTAAGGAAGAGGAGAGAGGAGAGAGAGTGAGGAAGAGGAGAGTGGAGAGAGAGTGAGGAACAGGAGAGAGGAGAGAGAGTGAAGAAGAGGAGAGAGGAGAGAGAGTGAGGAACAGGAGAGAGGAGAGAGAGTGAGGAACAGGAGAGAGGAGAGAGAGTGAGGAAGAGGAGAGAGGAGAGAGAGTGAGGAAGAGGAGAGAGGAGAGAGAGTGAAGAACAGGAGAGAGGAGAGAGAGTGAGGAACAGGAGAGAGGAGAGAGAGTGAGGAAGAGGAGAGAGGAGAGAGAGTGAGGAAGAGGAGAGAGGAGAGAGAGTGAGGAAGAGGAGAGAGGAGAGAGAGTGAAGAACAGGAGAGAGGAGAGAGAGTGAAGAACAGGAGAGAGGAGAGAGAGTGAAGAAGAGGAGAGAGGAGAGAGAGTGAGGAAGAGGAGAGAGGAGAGAGAGTGAAGAACAGGAGAGAGGAGAGAGAGTGAGGAACAGGAGAGAGGAGAGAGAGTGAGGAAGAGGAGAGAGGAGAGAGAGTGAGGAAGAGGAGAGAGGAGAGAGAGTGAGGAAGAGGAGAGAGGAGAGAGAGTGAAGAACAGGAGAGAGGAGAGAGAGTGAGGAAGAGGAGAGTGGAGAGAGAGTGAGGAACAGGAGAGAGGAGAGAGAGTGAGGAACAGGAGAGAGGAGAGAGTGAGGAAGAGGAGAGAGGAGAGAGAGTGAGGAAGAGGAGAGAAGAGAAGGAGAGTGAAGAACAGGAGAGAGGAGAGAGAGTGAGGAACAGGAGAGAGGAGAGAGAGTGAGGAAGAGGAGAGAGGAGAGAGAGTGAGGAAGAGGAGAGAGGAGAGAGAGTGAGGAAGAGGAGAGAAGAGAAGGAGAGTGAGGAACAGGAGAGAGGAGAGAGTGAGGAAGAGGAGAGAAGAGAAGGAGAGTGAAGAACAGGAGAGAGGAGAGAGAGTGAGGAACAGGAGAGAGGAGAGAGAGTGAAGAACAGGAGAGAGGAGAGAGAGTGAGGAAGAGGAGAGAGGAGAGAGAGTGAGGAAGAGGAGAGAGGAGAGAGAGTGAAGAACAGGAGAGAGGAGAGAGAGTGAAGAACAGGAGAGAGGAGAGAGAGTGAGGAAGAGGAGAGAGGAGAGAGAGTGAGGAAGAGGAGAGAGGAGAGAGAGTGAGGAAGAGGAGAGAGGAGAGAGAGTGAAGAACGGGAGAGAGGAGAGAGGAGAGAGAGTGAAGAACAGGAGAGAGGAGAGAGAGTGAAGAAGAGGAGAGAGGAGAGAGAGTGAGGAACAGGAGAGAGGAGAGAGAGTGAAGAACAGGAGAGAGGAGAGAGAGTGAGGAAGAGGAGAGTGGAGAGAGAGTGAGGAACAGGAGAGAGGAGAGAGAGTGAAGAAGAGGAGAGAGGAGAGAGAGTGAGGAACAGGAGAGAGGAGAGAGAGTGAAGAACAGGAGAGAGGAGAGAGAGTGAGGAAGAGGAGAGTGGAGAGAGAGTGAGGAAGAGGAGAGAGGAGAGGGTGAGGAAGAGGAGAGAGGAGAGAGTGTGAGGAACAGGAGAGAGGAGAGAGAGTGAGGAAGAGGAGAGTGGAGAGAGAGTGAGGAACAGGAGAGAGGAGAGAGAGTGAAGAACAGGAGAGAGGAGAGAGAGTGAAGAACAGGAGAGAGGAGAGAGAGTGAAGAACAGGAGAGAGGAGAGAGAGTGAGGAAGAGGAGAGAGGAGAAGGAGAGTGAGGAACAGGAGAGAGGAGAGAGGAGAGAGAGTGAGGAACAGGAGAGAGGAGAGAGGAGAGAGAGTGAGGAACAGGAGAGAGGAGAGAGAGTGAGGAAGAGGAGAGTGGAGAGAGAGTGAGGAACAGGAGAGAGGAGAGAGAGTGAGGAAGAGGAGAGAGGAGAGAGAGTGAGGAACAGGAGAGAGGAGAGAGAGTGAGGAACAGGAGAGAGGAGAGAGAGTGAGGAACAGGAGAGAGGAGAGAGACTATGACATTACTTTAATATTCTTTAGTTATGGGTATCAAACATCAATGATATGTTACAGTTTATAATGACATTTTCAATACTTCCTTTTTAAAAAATGTAATAATTCTGACTTTAATTGAGACTAGACATGTAGACTTACGACTTGTGGACGCTGCAGTTGTAGAAGACAAAGCTGGTGTTGGCGAAGACAAGGCCTGTCTCCTTGGACTTGAGGTAGAGCTGAACTATCTGGTGATCAGCTGGAGGGAGGGAGGATACAGAGAAAAACACTATGAGCAGGGTTGGACCACACCAACATATTAGATTACCTGGGATGTGTTCACTAGCAAACAAACAGAACCAAACGGAACCAAGAAGAAGCACATGGAACATAACGGGGAGAGACCTATCTGAATTAGTCTTGTTTTTGTTGTGAAATGTTTTCTGTTGCAAAAGTTTTTTAACTGTTTGCAAAGGTGTGCATTAATGACTACACCCCAGAGCACCTCAACCAATGGGAGGTGTGTCTATATCTACTATATCAGAGATGTACTGACCAGTATATCTAATCTGAATTATATATCTACTATATCAGAGATCTACTGACTCTAGGATCTCTAGTCTGAATTACATATCTACTATATCAGAGATCTACTGACTCTAGGATCTCTAGTCTGAATTATATATCTACTATATCAGAGATGTACTGACCAGTATATCTAATCTGAATTATATATCTACTATATCAGAGATCTACTGACTCTAGGATCTCTAGTCTGAATTACATATCTACTATATCAGAGATCTACTGACTCTAGGATCTCTAGTCTGAATTACATATCTACTATATCAGAGATCTACTGACTCTAGGATCTCTAGTCTGAATTATATATCTACTATATCAGAGATGTACTGACCAGTATATCTAATCTGAATTATATATCTACTATATCAGAGATCTACTGACTCTAGGATCTCTAGTCTGAATTACATATCTACTATATCAGAGATGTACTGACCAGTTTATCTAATCTGAATTATATATCTACTATATCAGAGATCTACTGACTCTAGGATCTCTAGTCTGAATTATATATCTACTATATCAGAGATGTACTGACCAGTATATCTAATCTGAATTATATATCTACTATATCAGAGATGTACTGACTCTAGGATCTCTAGTCTGAATTATATATCTACTATATCAGAGATCTACTGACTCTAGGATCTCTAGTCTGAATTATATATCTACTATATGAGAGATATACTGACTCTAGGATCTCTAGGTTAATGGAGGTGTCTACAGAGACAGTCTGTCTGCTCCTGTCCTTCTGTCTGGTTTCCTAATGAAGGACTGGGTGTTAATGGAGGGGTCTACAGAGACAGTCTGTCTGCTCCTGTCCTTCTGTCTGGTTTCCTAATGAAGGACTGTGTGTTAATGGAGGGGTCTACAGAGACAGTCTGTCTGCTCCTGTCCTTCTGTCTGGTTTCCTAATGAAGGACTGTGTGTTAATGGACGGGTCTACAGAGACAGTCTGTCTGCTCCTGTCCTTCTGTCTGGTTTCCTAATGAAGGACTGTGTGTTAATGGAGGGGTCTACAGAGACAGTCTGTCTGCTCCTGTCCTTCTGTCTGGTTTCCTAATGAAGGACTGTGTGTTAATGGAGGGGTCTACAGAGACAGTCTGTCTGCTCCTGTCCTTCTGTCTGGTTTCCTAATGAAGGACTGTGTGTTAATGGAGGGGTCTACAGAGACAGTATGTCTGCTCCTGTCCTTCTGTCTGGTTTCCTAATGAAGGACTGTGTGTTAATGGACGGGTCTACAGAGACAGTCTGTCTGCTCCTGTCCTTCTGTCTGGTTTCCTAATGAAGGACTGTGTGTTAATCGAGGGGTCTACAGAGACAGTCTGTCTGCTCCTGTCCTTCTGTCTGGTTTCCTAATGAAGGACTGTGTGTTAATGGAGGGGTCTACAGAGACAGTCTGTCTGCTCCTGTCCTTCTGTCTGGTTTCCTAATGAAGGACTGTGTGTTAATGGAGGGGTCTACAGAGACAGTCTGTCTGCTCCTGTCCTTCTGTCTGGTTTCCTAATGAAGGACTGTGTGTTAATGGACGGGTCTACAGAGACAGTCTGTCTGCTCCTGTCCTTCTGTCTGGTTTCCTAATGAAGGACTGTGTGTTAATGGAGGGGTCTACAGAGACAGTCTGTCTGCTCCTGTCCTTCTGTCTGGTTTCCTAATGAAGGACTGTGTGTTAATGGAGGGGTCTACAGAGACAGTCTGTCTGCTCCTGTCCTTCTGTCTGGTTTCCTAATGAAGGACTGTGTGTTAATGGAGGGGTCTACAGAGACAGTCTGTCTGCTCCTGTCCTTCTGTCTGGTTTCCTAATGAAGGACTGTGTGTTAATGGAGGGGTCTACAGAGACAGTCTGTCTGCTCCTGTCCTTCTGTCTGGTTTCCTAATGAAGGACTGTGTCTTAATGGAGGTGTCTACAGAGACAGTCTGTCTGCTCCTGTCCTTCTGTCTGGTTTCCTAATGAAGGACTGTGTGTTAATGGAGGGGTCTACAGAGACAGTCTGTCTGCTCCTGTCCTTCTGTCTGGTTTCCTAATGAAGGACTGTGTGTTAATGGACGGGTCTACAGAGACAGTCTGTCTGCTCCTGTCCTTCTGTCTGGTTTCCTAATGAAGGACTGTGTGTTAATGGAGGGGTCTACAGAGACAGTCTGTCTGCTCCTGTCCTTCTGTCTGGTTTCCTAATGAAGGACTGTGTGTTAATGGAGGGGTCTACAGAGACAGTCTGTCTGCTCCTGTCCTTCTGTCTGGTTTCCTAATGAAGGACTGTGTGTTAATGGAGGGGTCTACAGAGACAGTCTGTCTGCTCCTGTCCTTCTGTCTGGTTTCCTAATGAAGGACTGTGTGTTAATGGACGGGTCTACAGAGACAGTCTGTCTGCTCCTGTCCTTCTGTCTGGTTTCCTAATGAAGGACTGTGTGTTAATGGAGGGGTCTACAGAGACAGTCTGTCTGCTCCTGTCCTTCTGTCTGGTTTCCTAATGAAGGACTGTGTGTTAATGGACGGGTCTACAGAGACAGTCTGTCTGCTCCTGTCCTTCTGTCTGGTTTCCTAATGAAGGACTGTGTGTTAATGGAGGGGTCTACAGAGACAGTCTGTCTGCTCCTGTCCTTCTGTCTGGTTTCCTGATGAAGGACTGTGTGTTAATGGAGGTGTCTACAGAGACAGTCTGTCTGCTCCTGTCCTTCTGTCTGGTTTCCTAATGAAGGACTGTGTGTTAATGGAGGGGTCTACAGAGACAGTCTGTCTGCTCCTGTCCTTCTGTCTGGTTTCCTAATGAAGGACTGTGTCTTAATGGAGGTGTCTACAGAGACAGTCTGTCTGCTCCTGTCCTTCTGTCTGGTTTCCTAATGAAGGACTGTGTGTTAATGGAGGGGTCTACAGAGACAGTCTGTCTGCTCCTGTCCTTCTGTCTGGTTTCCTAATGAAGGACTGTGTGTTAATGGACGGGTCTACAGAGACAGTCTGTCTGCTCCTGTCCTTCTGTCTGGTTTCCTAATGAAGGACTGTGTGTTAATGGAGGGGTCTACAGAGACAGTCTGTCTGCTCCTGTCCTTCTGTCTGGTTTCCTAATGAAGGACTGTGTGTTAATGGAGAGGTCTACAGAGACAGTCTGTCTGCTCCTGTCCTTCTGTCTGGTTTCCTAATGAAGGACTGTGTGTTAATGGACGGGTCTACAGAGACAGTCTGTCTGCTCCTGTCCTTCTGTCTGGTTTACTAATGAAGGACTGACTCCATGTTTAATTCAACAGGCCGACATAGACATCTCCTCCTCCCCCAAAGACAGGAAGAGAAAATTGTCGTCTCCCTCCCTCTCTCTGTCACTCTTGTCTTCTTTTACCCTTCTTCGCTGCCTCTCTCTGTCGCTCCGGTCTTCGTCTCCGTTCCCTCTCTTCTCTCTGTCACTCACGCTCTCTCTCTTTCCCTCTTTCCCTTCTTGTTGCTCTTGTCTTCCTATCCCTCCTCTCTCTCTCTCTCTCTCTCTTTCTCGCTCTTTCTCTAACAAAAGGGGTGAATCGTTCATCAATCACGGTAAAGTGTGGCTGACAATGAATCTGTCCTAATTAGAGCACCTAAATCTTACCTTGATGCCTGCTAGGCTGCTATCACTAGCTCACTACCCCCTCCCTGCACTAGGCTGCTATCACTAGCTCACTACCCCCTCCCTGCACTAGGCTGCTATCACTAGCTCACTACCCCTCCCTGCACTAGGCTGCTATCACTAGCTCACTACCCCCTCCCTGCACTAGGCTGCTATCACTAGCTCACTACCCCCTCCCTGCACTAGGCTGCTATCACTAGCTCACTACCCCCTCCCTGCACTAGGCTGCTATCACTAGCTCACTACCCCTCCCTGCAGGGCCCCTCGGCCTCTCTCTCTGACACTGCCTGAACAAGATGGCTGCCTAATGAGGCACTCCATCCCTATCCATTAGTGTGGTGTTTCCTAAAGGACAAAATACACAGACGTGTGTGTGTGTGTGTGCGTGCGTGTGCGTGTGTGTGTGCGTGCGTGTGTAAGAGGTGGTGTGGTAATTAGTAACCTTGCCTGAAGACTTGTGTCAGCTCATCGACCTAACGCCTTTAGCTCAGCAGCCTAACACAGTCTTGCTCCATGCAGCCAAGTCAGGTTTAATCTCAGACAGTCACATACATGGTAACATGTTACTGCGGCATCAACAGCTTTTTGGGGCGGCAGGGTAGCCTAGTGGTTAGAGCATTGAACTAGTTACCGGAAGGTTAGCGAATGTCTTTGAAATAGTTTTCTCTCCATCAGTCTTCATAGTGAATGAACAGGAGCTGGAGAGAAAGCTGCTGGCCTAATGTAAAGGTCGTACAAATCTGTCGTTCTGCCCCTGAACAGGTAGTTAACCCACTGTTCCTAGGCCGTCATTGAAAATACAAATTTGTTCTTAACTGACTTGGCTAGTTAAATAAAGGTATATAAATAAATTACATGATGTTCATTTGGCATAACACTGAACACATGTTCCTAATTCCCCTGAGTACCCTTTACTCTATCAGTTATACATCTGTGCATAGGTTGTGTGTGTGTGTGTGTGTGTGTGTGTGTGTGTGTGTGTGTGTGTGTGTGTGTGTGTGTGTGTGTGTGTGTGTGTGTGTGTGTGTGTGTGTGTGTGTGTGCGTGCGTGCGTGCGTGCATGCGTGCGTGTGTGTGTGTGTGTGTGCAACAGGACGTGTGTGTGTGTGTGTGTGTGTGTGTGTGTGTGTGTGTGTGTGTGTGTGTGTGTGTGTGTGTGTGTGTGTGTGTGTGTGTGTGTGTGTGTGTGTGTGTGTGTGTGTGTGTGTGTGTGTGTGTGTGTGTGTGTGTGTGTGTGTGTAATTGAGCCCGGGTTTGGTGTGAAGGTGTAATAGCCCATGTACACTGTAAGTGCCCCCCCCCGTACTGTAAGTGTGTCCCCCTCTGTACTGTAAGCAGGGGTTTAGTGTGTGTTAGGCCTCAGTGGGTCCCTCAGCCCTGTAATTTCATGGTGGCCTGCTTGCCCCGCTCCCAAAACTTATTGGTGTTATTATTCATGCCATGCTGTACACAATCCCACCGTTGGGCTCTCACCCACCCGAGGCCACTGCCAAAAAGCCAGTCATCTGCTAATTTAGCTAGTGTATGGTTGTCCTGGATTGTGTCCCAAATGGCACCCTATTCCCTATGTAGTGCACTACTTTAGACCAGGATCTGGCCAAAAGCACTACATAGAGAAACGGGTGGCATTTGGGACGCAGCCTCAACATCAACAATAACAATGAAATTGTCCATGTGAATGGCCTTTCTCTCTCTTCTAAGTCCTTCCCACCTTTACATTAGGCCAGCAGCTTTCTCTCCAGCTCCTGTTCATTCACTATGAAGACTGATGGAGAGAAAACTATTTCAAAGACATTCGCTAAATGTGGTAAACAAATAAACATCTGCAGATTATTTGTAGGAGGAACAATTATTTTCTCTTTAGCAGGATTAGCATTGTGCCAACGTGAACCAACAGCTAGCGTTAACGCTCCCTTACTACTTTTGAGGAGGCGTTAGCTTAGCCAACGTGAAGCAGCAGCTAGCGTTAGTGCTCCCTTACTACTTTTGAGGAGGCGTTAGCTTAGCCAACGTGAAGCAGCAGCTAGCGTTAGCGCTCCCTTACTACTTTTGAGGAGGCGTTAGCTTAGCCAACGTGAAGAGGCGTTAGCGTAGCCAACGTGAAGCAGCAGCTAGCGTTAACGCTCCCCTGCTTCTTTTGAGGCGCGGCAGCGTCTTCATTATCTCCACATGGAGACGTCTGGGTATTATGAAAGATTACCAGTCCTCCAGACAGCTGCCCAGATGTGTGCATTTTTCAATTATACCTCGGTTAACCAACCACGTCGAGGAGGAGAGAAGCGAGGGATGAGAGAGGGACAAGAAAGCTTAGCTCGGAGAATGAATGCTGTCAAAAGCGTTTTTTGGCAGCGGGATTCATTTTTAACCGCTCCTCCCCTTCACTTTGACTTCGAAATGAGTCCCGGAGAGGTGGAGTGATCTGCCCGCGCTCAGGGCTGTTGAGGTCCCACATGTCTCTGTCAGCCTACCTCCTCGATGAGAGAGTAAATAAATAAACGCTCTGTAATGACAGTTGATTGGGTGACTAAACACGTTCTAGGGCGCTGCTTCGAGGGTTCCGGGCTACGATGGGTAACAGGGAACGTAAGCTAGTTAGTGTTTTGGCTTCATCAGTAACACCTCCATAAGCGTCAATACACTCATGTAAACCACTTTTTTTAAAATAATTAAATAAAATACTCAAAAGCAAAACCGAGCTCTTTGATTGGTCTATAATCAGTCAGGTATCTTATGCTACAGACCTTTGTCTACGATAATGCGAGGCACCTCCTTCTCGGCAGGCGAGCTGCACCTGATGCGGTTCCCCTCCACCAGACCGTCCATCTCAGCCAGGTCCTCAAAGGTACAGTTGACCCCTGCAGACAATTCTGGGACGTTATGGGCCTCCAGGATCAGCTGTGGAGAGAAGACAGAGGGGGGTTACATATGGCATCAGGGGAGAAGAGCGGAGTAGAGGGAGGGGGTGGAACGGTCCTGTGTGGCTCAGTCAGTAGAGCATGGCGCTTTCAACGCCAGGGATGTGGGTTTGATTCCCACGGGGGATCAGTAGGAAAATATATGCACCAGAGATATATGTATCTCTGGATAAGGGTGTCTGCTAAATGACTCAAATGGCGTGAGAATTGGGAGATATTCCATTAGTAGAATTGGGAGATATTCCATTAGTAGAATTGGGAGATATTCCATTAGTAGAATTGAGAGATACAGCGATGGGATAGATGAATGTATAGTGTCATCTGATGGTGGAGGGATAGAGGAGGGAAAAGAGGACAGCTGGGTGTAAGGATCCCCTGTAGACATATCATGCCGTGATAAAGCCACAACATTGAGGGTTCAGTGAGTAGCAGTTCACCCTAAATCACATCACACATCAGTATAGGCTCTGGTGTCCCACATAGCACCCTGATCCCTATGTAGAGCACTACTGTTGATCAGGTGGCCCATATGGCTTGGTTCAAAAGCAGTGCCCTATGTAGGAAAAAGGCTGGCATTTGGGACTCAGGCCTATATTAGCATATCGCAGAGTGAAGGAGGGAGAGAGAGTGAAAGAGAGAAAGTGAAGGAGAGGGAGAGAGAGTGAAGGAGAGAGAGAGGGAAGGAGAGGGAGAGAGAGTGAAAGAGAGACAGTGAAGGAGAGGGAGAAGGAGAGAAAGTGAAGGAGAGAGAGAGAGTGAAGGAGAGAGAGAGTGAAGGAGAGAGTGAAGGAGAGGGAGAGAGAGAGTGAAAGAGAGAATGTGAAGGAGAGGGAGAGGGAGAGAAAGTGAAGGAGAGAGAGAGAGTGAAGAAGAGAGAGTGAAAGAGAGAAAGTGAAGGAGAGGGAGAGTGAGTGAAGGAGAGGTAGAGAGAGTGAGAGAGTGATAGAGAGAGAGAGAGTGAAGGAGAGAGTGAAGGAGGGAGAGAGAGTGAAAGAGAGAAAGTGAAGGAGAGGGAGAGAGAGTGAAGGAGAGAGAGAGGGAAGGAGAGGGAGAGAGAGTGAAAGAGAGACAGTGAAGGAGAGGGAGAAGGAGAGAAAGTGAAGGAGAGAGAGAGAGTGAAGGAGAGAGAGAGTGAAGGAGAGAGTGAAGGAGAGGGAGAGAGAGAGTGAAAGAGAGAATGTGAAGGAGAGGGAGAGGGAGAGAAAGTGAAGGAGAGAGAGAGAGTGAAGAAGAGAGAGTGAAAGAGAGAAAGTGAAGGAGAGGGAGAGTGAGTGAAGGAGAGGTAGAGAGAGTGAGAGAGTGATAGAGAGAGAGAGAGTGAAGGAGAGAGTGAAGGAGAGGGAGAGAGAGTGAACGAGAGAAAGTGAAGTAGAGTGAGAGAGAGTGAACGAGAGAGAGAGTGAAGGGGACAGAGAGTGAAACAGAGAACGTGAAGGAGAGGGAGAGCGAGTGAAGGAGAGGTAGAGAGAGTGAAGGAGAGGGAGAGAGAGTGAAGGAGAGGGAGAGAGAGTGAAGGAGAGGGAGAGAGAGTGAAAGAGAGAACGTGAAGGAGAGAGAGTGAGTGAGAGGGAGAGAGTGTGAAGGAGAGGGAGAGAGAGTGAAGGAGAGGGAGAGAGTGAAGGAGAGGTAGAGAGAGTGAAGGAGAGGGAGAGAGAGAGTGAAAGAGAGAATGTGAAGGAGGGAGAGAGTGAAGGAGAGGGAGAGAGAGTGAAGGAGAGGGAGAGAGAGTGAAGGAGAGGGAGAGAGAGTGAAGGAGAGGGAGAGAGAGTGAAGGAGAGGGAGAGAGAGTGAAGGAGAGGGAGAGAGAGTGAAGGAGAGGGAGAGAAGGAGAGGGAGAGAGAAGGAAGGAGAGGAGAGGAGAGTGAGAGGAGTGAAGGAGGGAGAGAGAGTGAAGGAGAGGGAGAGAAGGAGAGGGAGAGAGAGTGAAGGAGAGGGAGAGAGAGTGAAGGAGAGGGAGAGAGAGTGAAGGAGAGGGAGAGAGAGTGAAGGAGAGGGAGAGAGAGTGAAGGAGAGGGAGAGAGAGTGAAGAAGAGGGAGAGAGAGTGAAGGAGAGGGAGAGAGAGTGAAGGAGAGGGAGAGAGATAGAAACAAAAAGACAAGGAGAGAAGAAGACAGCAGGACATGTTTGTTGAGCATCAGCTCTGTGTTTTACAAAGGCTGCTGGCGATTCTTTGACTGTTTGTCATCTGGTGAACAGTTGGAGGCCAATGCCCTCCTTGCTCTGTCCCCCTGGGCTACCCACCATGCCCTGCGGCAGGCCGTGCCAATTTCACATCCCACTTCTACGAGTACATGTCCCTGAGAGAAAGGGAGGGAGGGGGGAAGGAGGGAGGGAGGGGAGGAGCTAGGTGGAAAGGGAGAGGAGGAAGGTGAGAGGTAATTAGGTAGGGAGGGAGGGAATGAGGGAGGGAATGAGGAAGAGAAGGATGTAGATTCCTGATGTTGATCGTGCTGAGTAAACTGCTCTCCTCTCTAAAGAGCAGAGGATGAGTGGGGGGGACTTGACAGACTTGACGAGTAGAAAAATAGTCCTTGAACAAGTGAGAAAGGGGGAGAAAAATATGAATGGGGTCAAGACCAAAATATAAATATTGAGGTGGCGAATAGAGGAGGCCTTGCATCCATTCTGCTGTTGGCCGCAGCACATTTATAATACGGCGCCAGAGAAGCTCCTGTACGGTGTGAGAAGGGCTGACCTGCACTGTTTTTATATTGCTGTTTAGTGTTTAATGAAAAGTCTGCGGCTGTCGCTGGGCACCGTACAGATACAGGAGCTTCCCTATTACTGTAGAGGAGCCACACGCAGCCAGGTCGGAGACACAGCCCTCGTCCCACTTCATTTCTTTTTCCTTTTAAGGAGCAATGTGGCGCAAGTTTTCTTCAATTACATTTGGAGCAGTCGCGGCCCTAACCCGAGCCGCCCGGGCCTAAACATGGAGTAGGAAAATAAGCTGTGTTCCGTGTCAATCGAATCACACACACACATGGAGAGAAATAGGTTCTCGCGTCTCTCCTTAATAATACACTGTGTCTCGCGTGGAGGCTATGATGTGATAGATCGTATTGGCTTGGGTTGCCATAGTGGCATAAAGAGGAGGATGTTGATCTGGGGGTGGTTCATTTAGATGCATACTGTACATGCCTCCTTGATTTGTATGACATGTGGCAGATTATGACAGCTGAATATATGATGCATTATACTGTAATAACACATGGTATGACACATCTTATGACTGTCATCCACTGAAAACAGAGTGTGAGATTCCATATGCCTTTTGGAATACTATTACAATGTGCGAATACATCTATTGTCACACGCTGTGAGCATATTTGAATTCTCATTGTAGCGAGAGACAAGCAGCCTGGTGACAAGGCATTATCTTCTCGTCTCTGTCTGGAGACATGTGAATACAGACATACAGCAATATACTTATAATAACACTAACAGTGGAGTCCAGACCTCCTCTGTGAAGCTATTAGAATTGTATTTTATCTCAACAGGGAGCGATCTGGTCAGTTTACTAGCACCTGCTCTAGGAAGTCTTTATAGGATGGCTGTTATATCTACAGACAACAGCTCCAGAGACACTTCAAAACAAACGCAAGAGGACAAGCTAATGGGCAAATAAAGAAGAAAAGCACATCAATGCTTTTACGAGAGAGAAACTCCTCTGTAGAGGGGCTCCAGCTTATCTTTTTAAACTAAGATTTAATAACTAAAAGGTCAAGGACTGGCCCTGCCTGCCCGCCCAGTCTCACCAATCAATTGGATGGGAGATCTGTTGCGTAGAGAAAGGTTAAACACTCTCAGAACGCCAAGGCAGAGTGTGTGTGTGTGTGTGTGTGTGTGTGTGTGTGTGTGTGTGTGTGTGTGTGTGTGTGTGTGTGTGTGTGTGTGTGTGTGTGTGTGTGTGTGTGTGTGTGTGTGTGTGTGTGTGTGTGTGTGTGTGTGTGTGTGTTCACACACACTCTCGCTCTCCATGATTATTATTATTATTACACCCAGGGAGCTGAATGTTCAGACAGTACCCTGAGAGTAGTATCTGTACATGACCCTTCCTGATTTACGTTTATATACTTGACCAGCAAAGATTAAAAGCAATCTCATATCCCCATTACGTATCAAATGGGGTTGAAATGACACCGTAGATCGTTGGTATTCAAAGTTGGGGGGAACTGCAGTGGGGTCGTCAAAATAAAAATATATTTTTTGGGGTGTGGGGGGGTCTAAAATGAACAGCACAGATTATTGAAAAATTCAATTTGATTGAGGGAATGTATTTATTTGTTGTTTATTTGTAAAGACATGACAATTGAAATTGAATTGAAGTTACTTGTGGGTGTAAAAATCTAATTGAAGGTTGTGTCATTATTTTGTGGGTGCGGTCATGATAAATTATCACAAAAATAATGGGGTCCCCAGAAATTCCAACGGATAAAATGGGGTCCCAGCTGAAAAAGTCTGAATACCACATAGATGGACAGGTGGATTCAGTGTGTTGCATTAACTGGTGTACTGATCTACAGTCTAGTTCTACAGGACACACCAAGCATTAACTGGTGTACTGATCTACAGTCTAGTTCTACAGGACACACCAAGCATTAACTGGTGTACTGATCTACAGTCTAGTTCTACAGGACACACCAAGCATTAACTGGTGTACTGATCTACAGTCTAGTCCTACAGGACACACCAAGCATTAACTGGTGTACTGATCTACAGTCTAGTCCTACAGGACACACATATCCAGCCAATCACATGAAAATGGAATTTAGTTCCAAGCATGAACATAGCTAAAGAGACCTGGTGGACATTATTCTGTCGTCACCTCTATCCGCAAAAAACACCAGTCCACTTCTTATTCACCATAAACCGTTGGTGGTGTGATTCTACAGAGAGGTGTGGCTAGTGTCCTGGGGAGTGTTTGTGTACAGTAATCTCATTGGCGCCTGGTGGGTGGTGCCAGGATTACACAGGGAGAAAGAGGGAAAGGCTGCGGCCTGCTTTGATGGGTTTACTGACACGACACAACACAGGTGGAGAGAGGAGAGAGTACACACACACGCACAGTGTCCCTCAAAGGAGCTGCCCAGATCAGCAAGACTCATACAGTCATACAGTGACCTTAGACAGCAGAGGTGTTAAAACATCAGACTGACCAGTAGACACCTCTAGCGTGGAGGGAGAGGTGTTAAGACAGCAGACTGACCAGTAGATACCTCTAGCGTGGAGGGAGAGGTGTTAAGACAGCAGACTGACCAGTAGACACCTCTAGCGTGGAGGGAGAGGTGTTAAGACAGCAGACTGACCAGTAGACACCTCTAGCGTGGAGGGAGAGGTGTTAAGACAGCAGACTGACCAGTAGACACCTCTAGCGTGGAGGAGAGGTGTTAAGACAGCAGACTGACCAGTAGACACCTCTAGCGTGGAGGGAGAGGTGTTAAGACAGCAGACTGACCAGTAGACACCTCTAGCGTGGAGGGAGAGGTGTTAAGACAGCAGACTGACCAGTAGACACCTCTAGCGTGGAGGGAGAGGTGTTAAGACAGCAGACTGACCAGTAGACACCTCTAGCGTGGAGGGAGAGGTGTTAAGACAGCAGACTGACCAGTAGACACCTCTAGCATGGAGGGAGAGGTGTTAAGACAGCAGACTGACCAGTAGACACCTCTAGCGTGGAGGGAGAGGTGTTAAGACAGCAGACTGACCAGTAGATACCTCTAGCATGGAGGGAGAGGTGTTAAGACAGCAGACTGACCAGTAGACACCTCTAGCGTGGAGGGAGAGGTGTTAAGACAGCAGACTGACCAGTAGACACCTCTAGCGTGGAGGGAGAGGTGTTAAGGCAGCAGACTGACCAGTAGACACCTCTAGTGTGGAGGGAGAGGTGTTAAGGCAGCAGACTGACCAGTAGACACCTCTAGCGTGGAGGGAGAGGTGTTAAGACAGCAGACTGACCAGTAGACACCTCTAGCGTGGAGGGAGAGGTCTTAAGACAGCAGACTGACCAGTAGATACCTCTAGTGTGGAGGGAGAGGTGTTAAGACAGCAGACTGACCAGTAGACACCTCTAGCATGGAGGGAGAGGTCTTAAGACAGCAGACTGACCAGTAGATACCTCTAGTGTGGAGGGAGAGGTGATAAGGCAGCAGACTGACCAGTAGATACCTCTAGTGTGGAGGGAGAGGTCTTAAGACAGCAGACTGACCAGTAGATACCTCTAGTGTGGAGGGAGAGGTCTTAAGACAGCAGACTGACCAGTAGATACCTCTAGTGTGGAGGGAGAGGTGATAAGGCAGCAGACTGACCAGTAGATACCTCTAGTGTGGAGGGAGAGGTCTTAAGACAGCAGACTGACCAGTAGATACCTCTTCCATTCTGTTCCAGTGAAGCGAGACCAGGATCGTTCGTATGAGGCCAGGTTTTTAGTGCCAGCAAAACAGCAGTGATTCCATGAACAATATCAGAGCAGCAGCTACACAGCGTCTATATAACCCCCAGTATCACTGATCATTACGCAGAAGTCTGTGGAAGCATGAAAGCCAACGATAATAACGTGTTGTCTAGATAGACAGAGACAGAACACAGCTGCAATATACAGATGATTAAATGATGGTTAGGTGGCATGAGGTAATGCTAGGGGAAACCCTGTCCTTGATGGACAGATCTGTAAGGACCTGTGACATGTGAGGGGATAATTACGTTATGGCCATTGGCTAAAGATGATTCCCCAGGCTTAACCGTGTTAGTGAGGCACAACATCAATACCTTCAACTATGACATGGTTCATTGGACCACTAAAATGGTTGGGCGTCTCCTGTTTTTTTCCTAATCTGATTTTTCCGATGTGACTGCTCATTCAGTCATCGGATGCAATACCAGATGATGGTATATTGTATACTGATATGGTTTCTGGTCGCCATAGTAACTGTAAGCCTACTAAAATGCAATAATATCGGTCATTGTGCCAGACACTTCTTTTTCATTTTAGACTGGTCAGGTTCAGTGGGGCACGAAATGAGAGAAAACATTTCCAAACGGAGGAGGCGCTATCTGAAGATGTCCAATAAGAATGCCAATATTACATTTTTCCGTCTCAAAAGGTTTTCTGTTTTCGTGCCTAGTGGACAGGACCCAGGAGGAAGCAGTGTTTTGAACACACTTTGACCGTGCGAAGTGGTCACCACTCACCGTGACGCTGAACTGGGACACGGAGATGTTGCTGGGGTGGACGCTGAGGCGGACGCACTGCTTGATGTCCCAGGCGAACCTCCGGGCTCGGCCGAGCGCCGCAGTTCTCCTTCCTGGTGCACCTGTGGGAACACAAAGTAACAGAGGGGGGAGGTTATTCCCCGTAACACCCGTCGCAGCCTTCAGTCAACCCCATTGGAGCCTCGTTCACATGGCTTGTCCCACCTGCTGAGCGCCTGGGAAACCAGAAGAATGTTAGTTACCTGTGTGAAAGAAGTGGAAATACCTGGGGTGATATTAATATGGAGACATTCATCATATTTCTACCAGAGCTTTATCCACGGATACTGGCCATTCACTGTGACTGGACAACCCTAAAACAATGGCCGCCTCTATTTGTGGAAGTGGAGCTGCTCTGTTGGGAGAAGGGGGACAGGCTCTGTCTTTGTGAGGCCATCTTAATGAGGGCCATTCATGGGCAGTGCCAAGTGCAGGTGGGGGGCGGGGATGGATTACCCCCCTCTTAATCCAGGGCCAGGTGGTCTAATCCATTCCCATTATATTATGTGGGTTGGTAAACAGACCTAAATCCCTCTTTCTCTCTGCTTTTGTCCCTGGGAGAATTGTGTAGTATCTGTTGACAGTGAGCTGCTGCTGCTGGTTTACATTCCCAAAGCCACACCATTACTAAGAACATCTAAACGGCTGTATTATTTCAGCAGCATGTATAGGGAACTCCTCTAACTCCCATGAGACAGTCACATAGATATTCACACAGAGAGGCTGGGAACATTGGCAAACCTGGGTAAAGAGTACAGACACCTAGGTAAAGTAGAAAGTAAAGAAAGTATGGATATACTCTCACGAAACTTTATATCAACTACCAAAAGACCATTGTACTGTATCTACCACACCGCGGCACGACGCTCCACTATAACCCCTAACCTCCTCCTCCATTAAATCCCCGTAAAACCTACTCAGTTTAATCCTCGTTGATTTAAACAAAGTTCTCAAGCAATTAACAGCAAATCCCACAGAGAGCCAAAGTCCACAGAGAGAATGATAGAAGGGACTTCTGGGAGGCTGGGTGACGGCTGAGATACAGTAATACCTTCCGCAGTAGAAGCTTTTCATAGGGGGGATGAGATGTGTCTGCATTGTGAAGTTTTAAGTGACCTAGCGTGGAGAAAAGAAGACGGCAGACAGAATGGAAGAAGAAGAAGTAATCTGCTTCGGAGTGAAAGAAGAGAGAGAGAAGAGAGAACAGAAGAGAGGAGATTTAGGGAAGGCAACAATCATTCAGAGGCTTTTCAATAGTCTTTTTCTCAGCTCCTCCGCTAAGCAGGTCTGAGAAGGATTTAACCAGAGAGCTTCCCTTTGTGTTCTGCATCAGGCCGCCTGTTCCCCATTGTACTGCTGATTTAATAAACCCCACAGTACACAAAACCCCAGAGAGAATACAGTTATACACTCCTCCACACACACCTGAGTGCCTGTACCTGCATGGGTGTGGTATGTATTTGATTCAGTACTGATGTGTTTGGAGTGGGTGTATTGGCTACGGGTTGGTTCTCGCCACCAGTGTCTACGTGTGTCTATGCGTGAGCGTGTTCGTTAGTTACACCAAATGATGCAGGGAGAAGAAGATGAGTGAGACAGAGAGGTAAATAAGGGTACCGTGCAAAGCGATGTAGGGGGAGGGAACCAATCCTGTGGCCTGGTGGCTCAGAGAACTTCTTCAGGAGAGTAATCTCTAACTCACCTGCCAGAAGCCTTTTCTAAAACATCACACGTGTCAAATCTAACAACTTCTTTCTCTTCCTTCTCCTTCTTTCCTTCAGTTTGTGATTAGAGGGAACCTGAATGAATAATGTGATACACCCCCCCCCTCCCCCGAAACCACCCGGTAATGGTACGGTCCGACCACAGAGGGCACTTTGGCTAGCGGTGCAGTCACAATCAATAGAGGGGGTTCTCAGGGTTGCCATGTTAGGGTCTGACAGCTCTGGGGTAGCATGTGTCTGTGAAATCTGACATGGATCCCTTTGACACTTGTGGGATAGTGCACTTTAATTTAATAGGGCACTGCTTTTAGGAGTCATAACCAAGGGCGCTCGTAATGCCCCGAGGGCGTTTCATGACATCATCTCTGTGGGACTCGCAGGCCGTCTGTAAATGGCAGGGCCTGTAGAGACGCTGACAGTGGCAGGACAGACTGTAGAGATCTACTTTGATGTCTTCACAATGACATGTTCATAACTCTGCCTGAAAACACAGGAAACATTTGTCAATGTGCTGGAGAGAGAGAGAGAGAGAGAGAGAGAGACAGAGAGAGAGAGAGAGAGAGGGAGAGAGAGAGAGAGAGATACAGAGAGAGAGAGACAGAGAGAGTGAGATACAGAGAAAGACAGAGAGAGTGAGCTACAGAGAGAGACAGAGAGAGTGAGATACAGAGAGAGAGAGACAGAGAGAGAGAGAGAGAGAGACAGAGAGAGTGAGATACAGAGAGAGAGAGAGAGAGACAGATAGAGTGAGTGAGATACAGAGAGAAAGAGAGAGAGAGACAGAGATAATTGAGGATGTTTATTGTATGTTCTTTGAGTACTTGTGTTGAGCATGCATTGTTGAGTGTATCTTTATGCAAGTTTGTTTTTGTGTTGTACCAAGATGTGGACATGATTAGGCTTCTGATAAATATGGTGATGCCATTTGATGAGTGATCCTCAGAGCACCTGACAGGTTGGGCTCATTAATACATTATCATTAGTGAAGTAAATCAGTCCATTAGAAGAGCTGGGTGGGAATTTGTTTTTCTCGTAATGCAAATGAGCCGTGGAACATGGAGGAATACGTTGGGAATATTGAAGATCAATCATACCTGGAGTGATCTCAAACTGCTCCTCCCTCCCTCCCTCCCTCCCTCCCCCTCCCTCCCTCCCTCCCTCCCTCCCTCCCTCCTCCCTCCCTCCCTCCCTCCCTCCCTCCTCCCTCCCTCCCTCCCTCACTCCCTCACTCCCTCCCTCCCTCCCTCCCTCCCTCTCTCTCTCTCTCTCTCTCTCTCTCTCTCTCTCTCTCTCTGTCATGTTTTGTCATTGATTATCATGTCTTGTCCCTGTGCTTCCCCTTCTATTCGTTTCCCTCTGCTGGTCTTATTAGGTTCTTTCCCTCTTTCTATCCCTCTCTCTCCCCCTCCCTCTCTCACTCTCCCGCTCTCTCTTCTCTCTGTCGTTCCGTTCCTGCTCCCAGCTGTTCCTATTCCCCTAATCAATCATTTAGTCTTCCCACACCTGTTCCCGATCCTTTTCCCTGATTAGAGTCCCTATTTCTCTCCTTGTTCTCCGTTTCTGCCCTGTCGGTTCCTTGTCTAGAATTCACCGTGCTGTGTTTGTGTATCGCCCTGTCGTGTCGTGTTTCCCTCAGATGCTGCGTGGTGAGCAGGTGTCTGAGTCTGTTTGGTTCAAGTGCCTTCCCGAGGCAACCTGCTGTTCACCTGCTGTTCAAGATCGAGTCTCCAGTTTGTCCTCGTCATTTCGAGTGAAAGTTGTGTTTTTTTTTATTGTATTTACTTTACTGGATTAAAGACTCTGTTTTCGCCAAGTCGCTTTTGGGTCCTCTTTCACCTGCATGACACTCTCTCTCTCTCTCTCTCTCTCTCTCTCTCTCTCTCTCTCTCTCTCTCTCTCTCTCTCTCTCTCTCTCTCTCTCTCTCTCTCTCTCTCTCTCTCTCTCTCTCTCTCTCTCTCTCTCTCTCTCTCTCTCTCTCTCTCTCTCTCTCTCTCTCTCTCTCTCTCTCTCTCTCTCTCTCTCTCTCTCTCTCTCTCTCTCTCTCTCTCTCCCTCCCTCTCCCTCCCTCCCTCCCTCTCTCTGACTCTAGCCGCCTCTTCTCTGCAACAAACTGGCTTATATTCACTGCATATGCAGGTTGTAGGGAATTCAATTGCCACATAAAAAATAATACAATTGGCCCTTTGACTCTATGGCTGCGATTACACCGATAGCCCAATTCTGATCTGTTGCCCACTCATTTGCAAAAGATCTGATCTGATTGTGGGGGCTATACTGAGACTGGAAACGGATTTCTCTGAATTTAGGGTTCAGCTATCCATGATGACTTTAGGGTACAGCTATCCATGATGACTTTAGGGTACAGCTATCCATGATGACTTTAGGGTTCAGCTATCCATGATGACTTTAGGGTACAGCTATCCATGATGACTTTAGGGTACAGCTATCCATGATGACTTTAGGGTACAGCTATCCATGATGACTTTAGGGTACAGCTATCCATGATGACTTTAGGGTACAGATTTCCATGATGACTTTAGGGTTCAGCTATCCATGATGACTTTAGGGTACAGCTATCCATGATGACTTTAGGGTTCAGCTATCCATGATGACTTTAGGGTACAGCTATCCATGATGACTTTAGGGTACAGCTATCCATGATGACTTTAGGGTACAGCTATCCATGATGACTTTAGGGTACAGCTATCCATGATGACTTTAGGGTACAGCTATCCATGATGACTTTAGGGTACAGCTATCCATGATGACTTCAGGGTACAGCTATCCATGATGACTTTAGGGTCCAGCTATCCATGATGACTTTAGGGTACAGCTATCCATGATGACTTTAGGGTTCAGCTATCCATGATGACTTTAGGGTACAGCTATCCATGATGTCTTTAGGGTACAGCTATCCATGATGACTTTAGGGTACAGCTATCCATGATGACTTTAGGGTACAGCTATCCATTATGACTTTAGGGTACAGCTATCCATGATGACTTTAGGGTACAGCTATCCATGATGACTTCAGGGTACAGCTATCCATGATGTCTTTAGGGTACAGCTATCCATGATGACTTCAGGGTACAGCTATCCATGATGTCTTTAGGGTACAGCTATCCATGATGACTTTAGGGTTCAGCTATCCATGATGACTTTAGGGTTCAGCTATCCATGATGACTTTAGGGTACAGCTATCCATGATGACTTTAGGGTACAGCTATCCATGATGACTTTAGGGTACAGCTATCCATGATGACTTTAGGGTACAGCTATCCATGATGACTTTAGGGTACAGCTATCCATGATGACTTTAGGGTACAGCTATCCATGATGACTTTAGGGTTCAGCTATCCATGATGACTTTAGGGTACAGCTATCCATGATGACTTTAGGGTACAGCTATCCATGATGACTTTAGGGTACAGCTATCCATGATGACTTTAGGGTACAGCTATCCATGATGACTTTAGGGTACAGCTATCCATGATGACTTTAGGGTACAGCTATCCATGATGTCTTTAGGGTACAGCTATCCATGATGGTCTGTGTGACTCTGTATTGACGGTCACTTGCTCATCTCTGAATTCAGTCTCTCCCTCTTTCCCTCCTCCCTCGCTCTCCCCCTACATCCGTCCCCTCTTTCTTGCATTTCTCTCTGCGCCACTGCCCAGGCGTTGGCAGCCGTTCAGACGTAGCCAGTGAGCGGTAGTGGCGGTTAGTGGAGAGCTCTAATCAGAGGTTAGTGGGAGATAACAGCGCCAATATGCTCTGTATGAGGGAGGCAGATTGCAGGCCTAGACTCTCCATAGCTTCTCTCTGTGTTGTCGTAGCTAAGCTACAGTTGATACGTCTGTTTTTACCAAACTATATATCCTTGAAAAACACCAACTGTGTCAGTAATAGCAGTAAAACCACTTTTGTTTTAGGGAATATAAATGATAAGTTGTCATGGGGCGGCAGCGTAGCCTAGTGGTTAGAGCGTTGGACTAGTAACCGGAAGGTTGTGGGTTCAAACCCCCGAGCTGACAAGGTACAAATCTGTCGTTCTGCCCCTGAACAGGCAGTTAACCTACTGTTCCCAGGCCATCATTGAAAATAAGAATATGTTCTTAACTGACTTGCCTGGTTAAAAAACAACAAAAACAACTATACTATAAAGATACTATACAACATTACTGTCTGTACTCTAACATTGTAGTAGATTGTACACTGTACCATCAGTGGGATTTTTGGTTTCATAAACTGGGTGGTTCGTGCCCTGAATGCTGATTGGCTGACAGCTGTGGTATATCAGACCGTATACCACAGGTATGACAAAACTTGTATTTTTACTGCTCTAATTATGTTGGTAACCAGTTTATAATAGCAATGAGGCACCTTGGGGGTTTGTTGTATATGGCCAACATACCATAACTAAGGGCTGTATCCAGGCATAAGAACAGCCCTTAGCCGTGGTATATTGGCTATATACCACACCCCCTCAGGCCTTATGGCTTAATTAACGTATATTGTCATCATAGGGTCTTGTGAAACAACAGTTCAGGCTGAGAGCTGTGAGAGTCTTCAGCCTGCTCACATCGCACGGCCACTCCCAGATCTATTAGAAGTCTGGCAGCGTCTAGAGAGCTGAATCTATCCAAACGGATATCCTCCCTCAGACAGTTAAACATCAAACATCTATTTCAACTTGAATAAACAGTAGTGTTATTAAATGCTGGTGGAGACACGTTTAGAGAGAGCCCCATGAATGGATTAGATTGGTGGCTGAATGGAACTAATCTTCACTCTTGTTTCCTGAAGCCTTTGATAATGTGACTCAATTAGAAGAATGAGGAGGATTTGCCAGCCTTTCCAACAAGATTATGACCCTTTCATGTCCCTAGTAAACACACAGACAAATATAGCTTTAATGCTAGCCTACTATTCATAACAGAAAGTCAATCACAATGTAGTATGATTCTCTACTCCACAGTACTCTACAGTAGTCTAATCTACAGTGTTCTACTGTCATGTTTGTCATTTATTATCATGTCTTGTCCCTGTGCTCCCCATGCTATTCGTTTCCCTCTGCTGGTCTTATTTGGTTCTTTCCCTCCTTCTATCCCTCTCTCTCCCCCTCCCTCTCTCACTCTCTCGCTCTCTCTTCTCTCTATCGTTCCGTTCCTGCTCCCAGCTGTTCCTATTCCCCTAATCATCATTTAATCTTCCCACACCTGTTCCCGATCCTTTCCCCTGATTAGAGTCCCTATTTATTCCTTTGTGATCCGTTCCTGTCCTGTCGGTTCCTTGTATTGTATTCACCATGCTGTGATTGCGTTTCGCCCTGTCCTGTCGTGTTTTTGCTGTGATTGTGTATCGCCCTGTCCTGTCGTGTTTTTTTGCCTTCATCAGATGCTGCGTGTGAGCAGGTGTCTCTGTCGACTACGGCCTGCGCCTACCCGAAGCGACCTGCAGTCTGTGGCCGCTTCTCCAGTTGTTTCCCCTCTACAAGTCTAGAGGATTTCTGTTATTCCGTTTTGGACTTAAATAAACTCTGTTTCTGTTAAGTCGCTTTTGGGTCCTCTTTCACCTGCATGACAGAAGGAACCGACCAAGGAATGGACCCAGCGACTTCAGACGCTGTTTACACTGCCGTCAAGATCCAAGGAGCCATGCTCGGCAGACACGAGCAGGAATTGTCTGCTGCTCGCCATGCCGTGGAGAACCTGGCCGCTCAGGTTTCCGACCTCTCTGGACAGTTCCAGAGTCTACGTCTCGTGCCACCTGTTACTTCCTGGCCTGCCGAGCCTCCAGAACCTAGGGTTAAGAACCCACCTTGCTACTCCGGGCAGCCCACTGAGTGCCGCTCCTTTCTCACGCAGTGTGAGATTGTGTTCTCTCTCCACTGTCATGTTTGTCATTTATTATCATGTCTTGTCCCTGTGCTCCCCATGCTATTCGTTTCCCTCTGCTGGTCTTATTTGGTTCTTTCCCTCCTTCTATCCCTCTCTCTCCCCCTCCCTCTCTCACTCTCTCGCTCTCTCTTCTCTCTATCGTTCCGTTCCTGCTCCCAGCTGTTCCTATTCCCCTAATCATCATTTAATCTTCCCACACCTGTTCCCGATCCTTTCCCCTGATTAGAGTCCCTATTTATTCCTTTGTGATCCGTTCCTGTCCTGTCGGTTCCTTGTATTGTATTCACCATGCTGTGATTGCGTTTCGCCCTGTCCTGTCGTGTTTTTGCTGTGATTGTGTATCGCCCTGTCCTGTCGTGTTTTTTTGCCTTCATCAGATGCTGCGTGTGAGCAGGTGTCTCTGTCGACTACGGCCTGCGCCTACCCGAAGCGACCTGCAGTCTGTGGCCGCTTCTCCAGTTGTTTCCCCTCTACAAGTCTAGAGGATTTCTGTTATTCCCTGTTTGGACTTAAATAAACTCTGTTTCTGTTAAGTCGCTTTTGGGTCCTCTTTCACCTGCATGACATCTACAGTACTCTACTCCACAGTACTCTACAGTAGTCTAATCTACAGTGTTCTACAGTACTCTACTCTTCAGTACTCTACAGTAGTCTAATCTACAGTGTTCTACAGTACTCTACTCCACAGTACTCTACAGTAGTCTAATCTACAGTGTTCTACAGTACTCTACTCCACAGTACTCTACAGTAGTCTAATCTACAGTGTTCTACAGTACTCTACTCTTCAGTACTCTACAGTACTGTATGCGACAGTAATCTACAGTGTTCTACAGTACTCTACTCTACAGTACTCTACAGTACTGTATGCGACAGTAATCTACAGTGTTCTACAGTACTCTACTCTACAGTACTCTACAGTGTTCTACAGTACTCTACTCTACAGTACTTTACTCTACAGTACTATACAGTACTCTACTCTACAGTACTATACAGTACTCTACTCTAGGGTTGGGGGTTAAGGTGAGGAGTGAGGTGAGGGGGATGAGGAGGGTTGAGTGGTAAGGTGAGGTGAGTGGGGTGAGGAGGTTTGGGGGTGAGGAGGGTTGGGGGGTGAGGAGGGTTGGGGGTAAGGTGAGGTGAGTGGGGTGAGGAAGATTGGGGGGTAAGGTGAGGTGAGTGGGGTGAGGAGGTTTGGGGGTGAGGAGGGTTGAGGGGTAAGGTGAGGTGAGTGGGGTGAGGAGGTTTGGGGGTGAGGAGGTTTGGGGGTGAGGAGGGTTGAGGGGTAAGGTGAGGTGAGTGGGGTGAGGAGGTTTGGGGGTGAGGAGGGTTGAGGGGTAAGGTGAGGTGAGTGGGGTGAGGAGGGTTGAGTGGTAAGGTGAGGTGAGTGGGGTGAGGAGGGTTGGGGGGTAAGGTGAGGTGAGTGGGGTGAGGAGGTTTGGGGGTGAGGAGGGTTGGGGGTGAGGAGGTTTGGGGGTGAGGAGGGTTGAGGGGTAAGGTGAGGTGAGTGGGGTGAGGAGGTTTGGGGGGGTGAGGTGAGGTGAGTGGGGTGAGGAGGTTTGGGGGTAAGGTGAGGTGAGTGGGGTGAGTAGGGTTGAGGGGTAAAGTGAGGTGAGTGGGGTGAGGAGGTTTGGGGGTAAGGTGAGGTGAGTGGGGTGAGGAGGGTTGAGGGGTAAAGTGAGGTGAGTGGGGTGAGGAGGTTTGGGGGTGAGGTGCAGATGTAGCAGGCTGTGGTGACAGACTTTAGGTCTAATGCATATTTAATGCAGGGAGGAACAGAAAAGGTCAAGTGGAGAGGGAAATGAAACCTATTAACTTTCCAGAGGCTGGCTGAGACACGGTGCTACATCAGCAACGGCACAAGCACACTTCAATATGCACTCTACATCTGAGGGAGGTTAGAGGTTGAACAGTCCTCCATCTTTCTATTTGACTGTTGACTGTTCACCATCACATACTGATGGGTTGACTACCTAAATTACACCTAAAGCAAATGTGTGGGGGAAAACAGGGCACCGGTACAGATTCTTCCCTGATGCTTATGTATGTGTCCCTGATGCTTATGTATGTGTCTCTGAGTGGCTGAACCCCGTACATTAGCCAAGCAATCACTGTACATATAAGGTATAAAAATGCATTGGATAATATCATACTGTGCTATGAGACATAGCGCCGGAACGTCATCTCGGTGAGTCCAGGAGCCACAACACAACGCAGAATACTACTACTCTCCAAATTAGGCATTTCTACCCAGACTCTTCCCCCTGACTAGGGCCTCTCTAATCCCCTTCCCCCTGACTAGGGCCCCTTCCCCCTGACTAGGGCCTCTCTAACCCCCTAGCACCTTCCCCCTGACTAGGGCCTCTCTAACCCCCTTCCCCCTGACTAGAGCCTCTCTAACCCCCTAGCCCCTTCCCCCTGACTAGGGCCGCTCTAACCCCCTAGCACCTTCCCCCTGACTAGGGCTCTCTAACCCCTTCCCCTGACTAGAGCCTCTCTAACCCCCTAGCCCCTTCCCCCTGACTAGGGCCTCTCTAACTCCCTAGCCCCTTCCCCTGACTAGGGCCCCTCTAACCCCTTTCCCCCTGACTAGAGCCTCTCTAACCCCCTAGCCCCTTCCCCCTGACTAGGGCCCCTCTAACCCCTTTCCCCTGACTAGAGCCTCTCTAACCCCTAGCCCCTGACTAGTTCCCCTTCCCCCTGACTAGGGCCTCTCTAACCCCCTTCCCCCTGACTAGGCCTCTCTAACCCCCTTCCCCCTGACTATGGCCTCTCTAACCCCTAGCCCCTGACTAGGGCCCCTTCCCCCGACTAGGGCCTCTCTAACCCCCTTCCCCCTGACTAGGGCCTCTCTAACCCCCTTCCCCCTGACTAGGGCCTCTCTAACCCCTTCCCCTGACTATGGCCCCTTCCCCTGACTAGGGCCTCTCGAACCCCTAGCCTCTTCCCCTCTGGCATCATTAAGACCGATAGAGAGCAGGAGTCCCAGTCCCAGGGTGGTGGGGTCATTACCTGAATCAGTGGCTGTGACCCCATAACCCCCCGGTGTAGAGGCAGATCCCTGTGACTGAGCTGCTGGCCCAGGGCCAAGACCCCCGCACTGTGCCCCTACAGCCCCACCAAGTGGAAAATTAGTGTGTGTGTGTGTGTGTGTGTGTGTGTGTGTGTGTGTGTGTGTGTGTGTGTGTGTGTGTGTGTGTGTGTGTGTGTGTGTGTGTGTGTGTGTGTGTGTGTGTGTGTGTGTGTATATATATATGGAAAATTTGTGTGTGTGTGTGTGCGTGCGAGCGTGTGTGTGTATATATATATATATATTTATAAAATGTGCCCAGTGAACTACTCCTGGTGATGAACTGTCTGAGTCAAAGCAGTGTGATGTCAGACAGCGTGTCATCA
>NW_025748137.1:0-39873 GCF_021184085.1 Oncorhynchus gorbuscha | reverse complement strand
AACACAGATAACTCACCCTTATACAGCAGATACCCAGCCCTGCAACAGCACACAGATAACTCACTCCTTATACAGTAGATACCCAGCCCTGCCCTACAACAGAACACAGATAACTCACCCTTCTATGTAGATACCCCAGCCTGCAAATAGAGCACACAGATAACTCACTCCTTATACAGTAGATACCCAGCCCTACAACAGAACACAGATAACTCACCCTTCTACAGTAGATACCCAGCCCTACAACAGAACACAGATAACTCACTCCTCTACAGATACCCAGCCCTACAACAGAACACAGATAACTCACCTTCTACAGTGGATACCCAGCCCTACAACAGAACACAGATAACTCACCCTTCTACAGTAGATACCCAGCCCTGCAACAGAACACCACACAGATAACTCACCCTTATACAGTAGATACCCAGCCCCACAACAGAACACAGATAACTCACGCCTTATACAGCAGATAGCCCAGCCCTGCACGGAGCACACAGATAACTCACCCCTTATACGAGTAGATACCCAGCCCTACAACAGAACACAGATAACTCACCCTTCTACAGTAGATACCAGCCCTACAACAGAACACAGATAACTCACTCCTTCTACAGTAGATACCCAGCCCTACAACAGAACACAGATAACTCACCCTTCTACAGATACCCAGCCCTACAACAGAACACAGATAACTCCCCTTTGGCAGCGATTGAAGAACGGCTGAATTATCTTTCTTATTATACTGTAATCATCTTTATTAATGAGTGACTGTCCAGGATATCTTTCTGCATTGCAGTACAGGTTATAGCACTAGGCAAGACAGTTAAGAACAAATTCTTACTTACAATGATGGCCTACCCCGGCCAAACCCTAACGATGCTGGGCCAATGGTGCGCCACCCCCTATGGGACTCCCATCGCGGCAGGTTGTGATAAAGCCTGGAATCGAACCTGGGTCTGTAGTGACGCCCTAGCACTGAGATGCAGTGATCGCTGCCCACTCTGAGCCCAATATCAAGACTGAGAAGTCAAGAGTGGCTTTATGTCATTGACTAAATGTATTAAAATGTATGTTTCGGTATGAGTCAAGTTGAAGCAGGGAATCATTATATTTGGTGTAATGTCCTTACATTCTAATTATTCTATCCTCTGACTATATTATTAGTAAATGAATGACTCCATCTGGACCAGCTAACACACAGGTACGTCTTTATTCAGAAAGACAGGTGAATGTGTCCATCATTGTTCATTCTGTGTGACCTTTCAACTCTTGAGCATCTACTTAATCCCTCCCCCCTCCTGTACCTCCTCTTTCTCTCTTCTGTACCTCGTCCTCTTCTCCTGTACATCTTCACTCCTCTTCCCTCTCTCCTGTACTTCTACACTCCTCCTTGTCCTCTCTCTGTACCCCTACCTCCTCCTTGTCCTCTCCTGTACATCTTCCTCCTCTTCCTCTCTCCTGTACCTCTACATTCCTCCTTGTCCTCTCTCTGTACCCCTACACTCCTCCTTTCTGTTCTGTCTCTTGTACTCACACTCCTCCTTGTCCTCTCCTGTACATCTTCACTCCTCTTCCTCTCCTGTACCTCTACACTCCTCCTTGTCCTCTCTGTACCCTACACTCCCTCCTTGTCCTCTCTCTTGTACCTCTTCACTCCTCCTTTCCTCTGCCTGTGCATCTTCACTTCACTCTTCACTCTCCTGTACCTCTACACTCCTCCTTGTCCTCTCTCTTGTACCCCTACACCCTCCTTGTCCTCTCTCTTGTACCTCTTCACTCCTCCTTCCTCTCTCCTGTACATCTTCACCCCTCTCCTCTCTCCTGCAATTCTACACTCCTCCTGTCCTCTCTCTTGTACCCCTACACTCCTCCTTGTCCTCTCTCTTGTACCTCTTCACTCCTCCTTCCTCTCTCCTGTACATCTTCACTCCCTTCCTCTCTCCCTGGGTACCCCACACTCCTTGTCCTCTGTCTTGTACCCCTACACTCCTCCTTGTCCTCTCTTGTACCCCCACACCCTCCCTCCTCGTCCTCTCATGTACCTCTTCACCTCCCTCTACCTCTCCTGTACCTCTTCCTCTCTCTCCTGTACCCCTTCACTCCTCCTCATCTTCCTTCTGTACCTCCTCCTCTCTCATATACCTCACTCCTCTCCTGTACCCCTTCACTCCCTCCTCATCTTCCTCTCTCATATGCCTCTCACTCCTCCTCTACCTCTCTCCTGTACCCCTTCATCCTCCTCTACCTCTCTCCTGTACCTCTTCACTCCTCCTCTTCCTCTCTCCTGTACCTCTTCACTCCTCCTCTACCTCTCTCCTGTACCTCTTCACTCCTCCTCTGCCTCTCTCCTGTACCTCTTCACTCCTCCTCTTCCTCTCTCCTGTACCTCTTCACTCCTCCTCTTCCTCTCTCCTGTACCTCTTCACTCCTCCTCTACCTCTCTCCTGTACCTCTTCACTCCTCCTCTTCCTCTCTCCTGTACCTCTTCACTCCTCCTCTACCTCTCTCCTGTACATCTTCACTCCTCCTCTGCCTCTCTCCTGTACCTCTTCACTCCTCCTCTTCCTCTCTCCTGTACCTCTTCACTCCTCCTCTTCCTCTCTCCTGTACCTCTTCACTCCTCCTCTACCTCTCTCCTGTACCTCTTCACTCCTCCTCTACCTCTCTCCTGTACCTCTTCACTCCTCCTCTTCCTCTCTCCTGTACCCCTTCACTCCTCCTCTCTCTCTCCTGTACCTCTTCACTCCTCCTCTAACCTCTCTCCTGTACCTCTTCCTCTCTCCTGTACCCCTTCACACCTCCTCCTCTCTCTCTCCTGTACCTCTTCACTCCTCCTCTTCCTCTCTCCTGTACCTCTTCACTCCTCCTCTACCTCTCTCCTGTACCTCTTCACTCCTCCTCTACCTCTCTCCTGTACCTCTTCACTCCTCCTCTACCTCTCCTGTACCTCTTCACTCCTCCTCTTCCTCTCTCCTGTACCCCTTCACTCCTCCTCTTCCTCTCTCCTGTACCTCTTCACTCCTCTACCTCTCTCCTGTACCTCTTCACTCCTCTACCTCTCTCCTGTACCTCTTCACTCCTCCTCTACCTCTCTCCTGTACCTCTTCACTCCTCCTCTACCTCTCTCCTGTACCTCTTCGCTCCTCCTCTACCTCTCTCCTGTACCTCTTCCTCTCTCCTGTACCCCTTCACACCTCCTCCTCTCTCTCTCCTGTACCTCTTCACTCCTCCTCTTCCTCTCTCCCCCAGCCTCTTCACCCCTCCTCTGCCTCTCTCCTGTACCTCTCACTCCTCCTCTACCTCTCTCCCGTACCTCTTCACCCCTCCTCTTCCTCTCTCCTGTACCTCTTCACTCCCTCCTCTGCCTTCCTGTACCTCTTCACTCCCTCCTCTGCCTCTCCCGTACCTCTTCCTCTCTCTCCTGTACCTCTCTTACCCTCCTCTACCTCTCTCCTGTACCTCTTCACTCCTCCTCTCCCTCTCTCTCCTGTACCCTCTTCACTCCTCCTTCACCTTCCAAATTCTTCACTCCTCCCCTCTGCCTCTCTCCCGTACCCTCTTCACCCTCCTCTGCCTCTCTCCCTGTACCTCTTCACTCCTCCTCTGCCTCTCTCCTGTACCTCTTCCTCTCTCCTGTACCTCTTCACTCCCTCCTCTACCTCTCTCCTGTACCTCTGCACCTCCTTCCTCTCCTGTACCCTTCACTCCTCCTCTCTCCCTGTACCCTCTTTCACCCTCCCTCTGCCACTCCTCCTCTTCCCTCTCCCTGTACCTCTTCACCCCTCCTCTACCTCTCCCTGTACCTCACTCCTCCTCTTCCTCCTCTCAGCAATACGTAACTGAACGAAGCACACTGAGAGCAGTTACGTATTGCTATAGCCTGCTATATGTGAATGTTTACAAGAATAGCAGCCTATTGTTTGACTTCAGACAATTATACTGCCCTACCAAGCAAAAAGGCAGTAACTGCTCATAGCGTGAAACTGAGAAAAATAGCTTTTATTTACGTTGGTTTCATAGTAACTTTATACAGTTACTGTCAACATGACCCCTATTTTATCCTGAACACAATACAATGAGGCAGGATACTTGTCCACATGATTAAGCATGTCTTTTAATTCTAGCAAAAATGACTAACTCATTTTGACCAAATGACAATTACTGCTTTTTGGTAGGGCAGCATGGTGTTACAGTGTAGCCCTCCTCCGTTTTGTTGGCTTGTTGGAAAGCAGACATCCATCCTCTTAGCTGGATGGGACAAAACCGGTAGCAGGCTAGAATATTGTACGGACGGACGGACGGACGGACGGACGGACGGACGGACGGACGGACGGACGGACAGACAGACAGACGGACAGACACGACAGACAGACAGACAGACAGACAGACAGACAGACAGACAGACAGACAGACAGACGACAGACAGACAGACAGACAGACAGAGTATGGTGAACCTCCACCAGTGTACCATTCATGGACTGTCACCCTCACAGCTGATAGAGAGAGAATGAATGATGTAAAAGATAGAGAATTCATTCAACCTCTTATTCATCAACAGACCATGTCTGGCTTGCAGCTCAGCCTCAGCAGTTGGTTACTGAGATGACTAAATAGACTACACTGTCTTACAATCTATAAGAATCTCATGACCAAGTCTCCAAGAATTCAGACAGGACTGCCAGACTGGAGTATTGAGGATCGTTGTCTGGACCTTGATGTTATGAACTACAGTTGGCTCTCCTTACACCAAAATATGTTTTTAGGCAACAAGCTTGTTTCTCTGCACTACAACAGACATTGATGAAGGTGTTATCTGGTTTCTCTGCACTACAACAGACATTGATGAAGGTGTTAGCTGGTTTCTCTGCACTACAACAGACATTGATGAAGGTTAAATCTGGTTTCTCTGCACTACACCAGACATTGATGAAGGTGTTAGCTGGTTTCTCTGCACTACAACAGACATTGATGAAGGTTAAATCTGGTTTCTCTGCAATACACCAGACATTGATGAAGGTGTTATCTGGTTTCTCTGCACTACAACAGACATTGATGAAGGTTAAATCTGGTTTCTCTGCACTACACCAGACATTGATGAAGGTGTTAGCTGGTTTCTCTGCACTACAACAGACATTGATGAAGGTTAAATCTGGTTTCTCTGCACTACACCAGACATTGATGAAGGTGTTAGCTGGTTTCTCTGCACTACAACAGACATTGATGAAGGTGTTATCTGGTTTCTCTGCACTACACCAGACATTGATGAAGGTGTTAGCTGGTTTCTCTGTACTACAACAGCTGGTGTGTAATGAAGGTATCATTACATTGTTAATAATGTCTTACAACACCAAGTAGTGAAACTGAGTGTAGTTACACTCAGACACCAGTAGAGGGCAGGCTCACTTCCTCACTGTCTGACCAGGTTACACGTGGTGAAAACAGGTGATAGAAGACCAAGCCAATACTGAGGGATATATAGAGAGAGAGTGTGTGTGTGTGTAGTGTGTGTGTGTGTGTAGTGTGTGTGTGCCCAACATCCCCACTAAACCTAATCATCAGACACACTGCACTTTATCAAGTGTCTACTGTACCTTCTGCAGCAAAGTGTTTGAAGTAAATATTACACTTTCTAAGGAGTGTCTGGAACGGTATCTGTCTAGACTAGCACCCATTAGAGTAGCATGGAGACTGAGTCCCAGAGAGAGTTTAGTTTTCCTCCGTCAACTAGGGAGGGAGGGGAGGAAGAGGGAGTAAATATTACACTTTCTAAGGAGTGTCTGGAACGGTATCTGTCTAGACTAGCACCCATTAGAGTAGCATGGAGACTGAGTCCCAGAGAGTTTAGTTTTCCTCCGTCAACTAGGGAGGAAGGGGAGGAAGAGGAGGGAGAGGGAGGGAGGGAGGAGGGCGGGAGGGAGGGGAGGAAGAGAGGGAGGGAGGGAGGGGGGGGGAGGGAGAGAAGAGGAGAGGAGAGGAAGAGGAGGGAGGGAGGGAGGGGAGGAAGAGGAGGGAGGGAGGGAGGGGAGGAAGAGGAGGGAGGAGGGAGGAAGAGGAGGGAGGGAGGGAGGGGAGGGAGAGAGGAGGGAGGAAGCAGAGGGAGGGAGAGGAGAGGAAGAGGAGGGAGGGGAGGGAGAGGAGAGGAAGAGGAGGGAGGGAGGGAGGGAGGGAGGGAGGGGAGGAAGAGGAGTAAATATTACACTTTCTAAGGAGTGTCTGGAACTGTATCTGTCTAGACTAGCACCCATTAGAGTAGCATGGAGACTGAATCCCAGAGAGAGTTTAGTTTTCCTCCGTCAACTAGGGAGGGAGGAGGAAGAGGAGGGAGGGGAGGAAGAGGAGGGAGGGAGGGGAGGAAGAGGAGGGAGGGAGGGAGGGGAGGAAGAGGAGGGAGGGAGGGAGAGGAGAGGAGAGGAGGGGAGGAAGAGGAGGGAGGGAGGGAGGGAGGGAGGAAGGAGGGAGGGAGGGAGGGAGGGAGGAAGAGGAGGGAAGGAGGGGGGAAGAGGGGGAGGGAGGGAGGGGAGGAAGAGGAGGGAGGGAGGGAGGGAGGGGAGGGAAGGAAGGGAAGGAAGGAAGGAGGAGGAGGGAGGGAGGGAGGGAGGGAGGGAGGGAGGGAGGGAGGGAGGGAGGGAGGGAGGGAGGGGGAGGGAGGGAGGGAGGGAGGGAGGGAGTTAGGGAGGGAGGGAGGGAGGAAGGAGGGATGAGGGAGTGTTTATCCAGGGACCATAAAGCCCTGTAGTTAACCAGGGACCATAAAGCCCTGTAGTTAACCAGGGATCATAAGGGTTTGACGTGTGTGTGTGTGTGTGTGTGTGTGTGTGTGTGTGTGTGTGTGTGTGTGTGTGTGTGTGTGTGTGTGTGTGTGTGTGTGTGTGTGTGTGTGTGTGTGTGTGTGTGTGTGTGTGTGTGTGTGTGTGTGTGTGTGTGTACGTTTTGGAGTAGTGAGACCCTAGTAAAGCCTGTGAAATGTGTTGTCAGTCAGTTTCCTTTTCCGTATCAGTAACGCAGTCATCTGTCCTGACTCTTGACTTCACAGTACTGTTCAGTAACTGGTAGCTGCTGTGTCTGTCAGCCTACATCCTCTGTAATGCTCCTCCATTCTCCGTTTGCTGCATTGTTATTGTGATAGGTAAAGTCAAGCAGTCCTGTGTCTCCGGGCCGGACGCCAAAACAACATTGTTATTGTGTCAAGCTGAAGTGACAGAGGAAGGCATTTCAAAAAGTATCTCATAGTCACACTGTATTCTATAGCCTGAACACACTAATGTTATACACAGAACACCAACACACAGCTGTCTCTGGGCTGACTGTCTCTGGGCTGACGGTCTCTGGGCTGACGGTCTCTGGGCTGACGGTCTCTGGGCTGACTGTCTCTGGGCTGACTGTCTCTGGGCTGACTGTCTCTGGGCTGACTGTCTCTGGGCTGACTGTCTCTGGGCTGACGGTCTCTGGGCTGACTGTCTCTGGGCTGACTGTCTCTGGGCTGACTGTCTCTGGGCTGACTGTCTCTGGGCTGACTGTCTCTGGGCTGACGGTCTCTGGGCTGACGGTCTCTGGGCTGACGGTCTCTGGGCTGACGGTCTCTGGGCTGACGGTCTCTGGGCTGACTGTCTCTGGGCTGACTGTCTCTGGGCTGACTGTCTCTGGGCTGACGGTCTCTGGGCTGACGGTCTCTGGGCTGACGGTCTCTGGGCTGACGGTCTCTGGGCTGACGGTCTCTGGGCTGACGGTCTCTGGGCTGACTGTCTCTGGGCTGACTGTCTCTGGGCTGACTGTCTCTGGGCTGACTGTCTCTGGGCTGACTGTCTCTGGGCTGACTGTCTCTGGGCTGAGTGATCACTGAGAGAACAGGCAGAGAGGGGTCAGCCTCAGAGGTTATAGTTCAGCTGCCACTTGACCTCTCTGTTCCGTCAAGCCCTATCAAACCATCCGGCCCGTTGCCATTTGTGATCCCTCCACACCCAACCCCCTCTCCTCCCATCCTAGATGATTCAGACCCTGCTGTCAGCGTTAACAGAGGTATCCCACTGGAGGGATGGAGGTACGGCAACCGCTCTCTCTCCCTCTCTCTCTCCTCCTCCTATGGAAACAAACAGTGCTGAGGCTGTTACAGCCATGTTTCCATCACCTCCACTGTGTATATTATATGAAGTGTCTATAGTTCTCCCACCGACGCCGCCGTTGTTATGCATAATATTATATGAAGAGTAGGAAGTGTACATTACAGGGGTTATAGTTAATATAGGTCATGAATAATAAACAGGAAGTGTACATTACAGGGGTTATAGTTAATATAGGTCATTAATAATAAACAGGAAGTGTACATTACAGGGGTTATAGTTAATATAGGTCATTAATAATAAACAGGAAGTGTACATTACAGGGGTTATAGTTAATATAGGTCATAAATAATAAACAGGAAGTGTACATTACAGGGGTTATAGTTAATATAGGTCATTAATAATAAACAGGAAGTGTACATTACAGGGGTTATAGTTAATATAGGTCATTAATAATAAACAGGAAGTGTACATTACAGGGGTTATAGTTAATATAGGTCATTAATAATAAACAGGAAGTGTACATTACAGGGGTTATAGTTAATATAGGTCATTAATAATAAAACAGGAAGTGTACATTACAGGGGTTATAGTTAATATAGGTCATTAATAATAAACAGGAAGTGTACATTACAGGGGTTATAGTTAATATAGGTCATTAATAATAAACAGGAAGTGTACATTACAGGGGTTATAGTTAATATAGGTCATTAATAATAAACAGGAAGTGTAAATTAGACAGGGTTATAGTTAATATAGGTCATTAATAATAAACAGGAAGTGTAAATTAGACAGGGGTTATAGTTAATATAGGTCATTAATAATAAACAGGAAGTGTAAATTAGACAGGGGTTATAGTTAATATAGGTCATTAATAATAAACAGGAAGTGTACATTACAGGGGTTATAGTTAATATAGGTCATTAATAATAAACAGGAAGTTTAGACAGGGGTTATAGTTAATATAGGTCATTAATAATAAACAGGAAGTGTAAATTAGACAGGGGTTATAGTTAATATAGGTCATTAATAATAAACAGGAAGTGTAAATTAGACAGGGGTTATAGTTAATATAGGTCATTAATAATAAACAGGAAGTGTAAATTAGACAGGGGTTATAGTTAATATAGGTCATTAATAATAAACAGGAAGTGTAAATTAGACAGGGGTTATAGTTAATATAGGTCATTAATAATAAACAGGAAGTGTAAATTAGACAGGGTTATAGTTAATATAGGTCATTAATAATAAACAGGAAGTGTACATTACAGGGGTTATAGTTAATATAGGTCATTAATAATAAACAGGAAGTGTACATTACAGGGGTTATAGTTAATATAGGTCATTAATAATAAACAGGAAGTGTACATTACATGGGTTATAGTTAATATAGGTCATGAATAATAAACAGGAAGTGTACATTACAGGGGTTATAGTTAATATAGGTCATTAATAATAAACAGGAAGTGTACATTACAGGGGTTATAGTTAATATAGGTCATGAATAATAAACAGGAAGTGTACATAGGGGTTATAGTTATATAGGTCATTAATAATAAACAGGAAGTGTACATTACAGGGGTTATAGTTAATATAGGTCATGAATAATAAATAGTGAATTAACAGTCTGAGAAGTAATGTGATAATAAACAGGAAGAGACATGATGTCCTCTGGGGGAGCAGGAAATGTACTACTTCCTGCTTGCGTCTACAGGCTTAAAACCACTGTCTCTGTATGTCGTCATCCCAAATGGCACCCTATTACCTATTTAGTGCACTACCCCATAGGACTCTGGTCAAAAGTGGAGGGGAGTGTATGTGTGTCTAATGGGGGTACCTGTCATCCTCTACATGTGGCTGTCATCCTCTACATGTGGCTGTCATCCTCTACATGTGGCTGTCATCCTCTACATGTAGCTGTCATCCTCTACATGTAGCTGTCATCCTCTACATGTACCTGTCATCCTCTACACGTACCTGTCATCCTCTACACGTAGCTGTCATCCTCTACACGTAGCTGTCATACTCTACACGTAGCTGTCATACTCTACATGTACCTGTCATCCTCTACACGTACCTGTCATCCTCTACATGTAGCTGTCATCCTCTACATGTAGCTGTCATACTCTACATGTAGCTGTCATACTCTACATGTACCTGTCATCCTCTACATGTAGCTGTCATCCTCTACTCTACATGTAGCTGTCATCCTCTACATGTAGCTGTCATACTCTACATGTACCTGTCATCCTCTACTCTACATGTAGCTGTCATCCTCTACATGTAGCTGTCATACTCTACATGTACCTGTCATCCTCTACTCTACATGTACCGGTCATCCTCTACATGTAGCTGTCATCCTCTACTCTACATGTACCTGTCATCCTCTACTCTACATGTACCTGTCATCCTCTACATGTACCTGCCATCCTCTACATGTACCTGCCATCCTCTACTCTACATGTGGCTGTCATCCTCTACTCTACATGTACCTGTCATCCTCCACTCTACAGGTAGCTGTCATCCTCTACATGTACCTGTCATACTCTACATGTAGCTGTCATCCTCTACTCTACATGTACCTGTCATCCTCTACTCTACATGTAGCCGTCATCCTCTACTCTACATGTACCTGTCATCCTCTACATGTAGCTGTCATACTCTACATGTAGCTGTCATACTCTACATGTAGCTGTCATACTCTACATGTACCTGTCATCCTCTACATGTAGCTGTCATCCTCTACTCTACATGTAGCTGTCATCCTCTACATGTAGCTGTCATACTCATGTACCTGTCATCCTCTACTCTACATGTACCTGTCATCCTCTCTACATGTACCTGTCATCCTCTACTCTACATGTACCTGTCATCCTCTACATGTACCTGCCATCCTCTACTCTACATGTGGCTGTCATCCTCTACTCTACATGTACCTGTCATCCTCCACTCTACAGGTAGCTGTCATCCTCTACATGTACCTGTCATCCTCTACATGTACCTGTCATCCTCCACTCTACAGGTAGCTGTCATCCTCTACATGTACCTGTCATCCTCTACTCTACATGTACCTGTCATCCTCTACTCTACATGTAGCCGTCATCCTCTACTCTACATGTACCTGTCATCCTCTACTCTACATGTACCTGTCATCCTCTACTCTACATGTACCTGTCATCCTCTACTCTACATGTACCTGTCATCCTCTACATGTAGCTGTCATCCTCTACATGTCGCTGTCATCCTCTACATGTACCTGTCATCCTCTACTCTACATGTACCTGTCATCCTCTACTCTACATGTACCTGTCATCCTCTACATGTAGCTGTCATCCTCTACATGTAGCTGTCATCCTCTACATGTACCTGTCATCCTCTACATGTACCTGTCATCCTCTACATGTAGCTGTCATCCTTTACATGTACCTGTCATCCTCTACATGTACCTGTCATCCTCTACATGTACCTGTCATCCTCTACATGTACCTGTCATCCTCTACATGTACCTGTCATCCTCTACATGTACCTGTCATCTTCTACTCTACATGTACCTGTCATCCTCTACTCTACATGTACCTGTCATCCTCTACTCTACATGTACCTGTCATCCTCTACATGTACCTGTCATCCTCTACATGTACTTGTCATCCTCTACTCTACATGTACCTGTCATCCTCTACATGTACCTGTCATCCTCTACATGTACCTGTCATCCTCTACTCTACATGTACCTGTCATCCTCTACATGTACCTGTCATCCTCTACATGTACATGTCATCCTCTACATGTACATGTCATCCTCTACATGTACATGTCATCCTCTACATGTACTTGTCATCCTCTACTCTACATGTACCTGTCATCCTCTACTCTACATGTACTTGTCATCCTCTACTCTACATGTACCTGTCATCCTCTACTCTACATGTACCTGTCATCCTCTACTCTACATGTACATGTCATCCTCTATATATATATATATGTATATATATATATATATATATATATATATATATATATATATATCTGTATGTAGTCTAGTCCTGGTAGATACTGTATGTAGTCTAGTCCGGGTAGATACTGTATGTAGTCTAGTCCTGGTAGATACTGTACTGTAGTCTAGTCCTGCTAGATACTATACTGTAGTCCTGGTAGATACTGTACTGTAGTCTAGTCCTGGTAGATACTGTATGTAGTCTAGTCCTGGTAGATACTGTATGTAGTCTAGTCCTGGTAGACACTGTATATGGTCTAGTCCTGGTAGATACTGTACTGTAGTCTAGTCCTGGTAGATACTGTACTGCAGTCTAGTCCTGGTAGATACTGTATGTAGTCTAGTCCTGGTAGACACTGTATATAGTCTAGTCCTGGTAGATACTGTACTGTAGTCTAATCCTGGTAGATACTGTATGTAGTCTAGTCCTGGTAGATACTGTACTGTAGTCTAGTCCTGGTAGATACTGTATGTAATCTAGTCCTGGTAGATACTGTATGTAGTCTAGTCCTGGTAGACACTGTATATAGTCTAGTCCTGGTAGATACTGTACTGTAGTCTAGTCCTGGTAGATACTGTACTGTAGTCTAGTCCTGGTAGATACTGTATAGTCTAGTCCTGGTAGATACTGTATATAGTCTAGTCCTGGTAGATACTGTACTGTAGTCTAATCCTGGTAGATACTGTATGTAGCCTAGTCCTGGTAGATACTGTATATAGTCTAGTCCTGGTAGATACTGTACTGTAGTCTAGTCCTGGTAGATACTGTATGTAGTCTAGTCCTGGTAAATACTGTATATAGTCTAGTCCTGGTAGATACTGTATGTAGTCTAGTCCTGGTAGATACTGTACTGTAGTCTAGTCCTGGTAGATACTGTATGTAGTCTAGTCCTGGTAAATACTGTATATAGTCTAGTCCTGGTAGATACTGTATGTAGTCTAGTCCTGGTAAATACTGTATATAGTCTAGTCCTGGTAGATACTGTATGTAGCCTAGTCCTGGTAGATACTGTATGTAGTCTAGTCCTGGTAGATACTGTATGTAGTCTAGTCCTGGTAGTAACTGTATATAGTCTAGTCCTGGTAGATACTGTATGTAGTCTAGTCCTGGTAGATACTGTACTGTAGTCTAGTCCTGGTAGATACTGTACTGTATGTAGTCTAGTCCTGGTAGATACTGTATATAGTCTAGTCCTGGTAGATACTGTATGTAGTCTAGTCCTGGTAGATACTGTATGTAGTCTAGTCCTGGTAGACACTGTACTGTAGTCTAGTCCTGGTAGATACTGTATGTAGTCTAGTCCTGGTAGATACTGTATGTAGTCTAGTCCTGGTAGATACTGTACTGTAGTCTAGTCCTGGTAGATACTGTATGTAATCTAGTCCTGGTAGATACTGTATGTAGTCTAGTCCTGGTAGACACTGTATATAGTCTAGTCCTGGTAGATACTGTACTGTAGTCTAGTCCTGGTAGATACTGTACTCTAGTCTAGTCCTGGTAGACACTGTATATAGTCTAGTCCTGGTAGATACTGTACTGTAGTCTAATCCTGGTAGATACTGTATGTAGTCTAGTCCTGGTAGATACTGTACTGTATGTAGTCTAGTCCTGGTAGATACTGTACTGTAGTCTAGTCATGGTAGACACTGTATGTAGTCTAGTCCTGGTAGATACTGTATGTAGTCTAGTCCTGGTAGATACTGTACTGTATGTAGTCTAGTCCTGGTAGATACTGTATATAGTCTAGTCCTGGTAGATACTGTATGTAGTCTAGTCCTGGTAGATAATGTATATAGTCTAGTCCTGGTAGACACTGTACTGTAGTCTAGTCCTGGTAGATACTGTATGTAGTCTAGTCCTGGTAGATACTGTATGTAGTCTAGACCTGGTAGATACTGTATGTAGTCTAGTCCTGGTAGATACTGTATGTAGTCTAGTCCTGGTAGATACTGTACTGTAGTCTAGTCCTGGTAGATACTGTACTGTATGTAGTCTAGTCCTGGTAGATACTGTATATAGTCTAGTCCTGGTAGATACTGTATGTAGTCTAGTCCTGGTAGATACTGTATGTAGTCTAGTCCTGGTAGACACTGTACTGTAGTCTAGTCCTGGTAGATACTGTATGTAGTCTAGTCCTGGTAGATACTGTATGTAGTCTAGTCCTGGTAGATACTGTACTGTAGTCTAGTCCTGGTAGATACTGTATGTAATCTAGTCCTGGTAGATACTGTATGTAGTCTAGTCCTGGTAGACACTGTATATAGTCTAGTCCTGGTAGATACTGTACTGTAGTCTAGTCCTGGTAGATACTGTACTCTAGTCTAGTCCTGGTAGACACTGTATATAGTCTAGTCCTGGTAGATACTGTACTGTAGTCTAATCCTGGTAGATACTGTATGTAGTCTAGTCCTGGTAGATACTGTACTGTATGTAGTCTAGTCCTGGTAGATACTGTACTGTAGTCTAGTCATGGTAGACACTGTATGTAGTCTAGTCCTGGTAGATACTGTATGTAGTCTAGTCCTGGTAGATACTGTACTGTATGTAGTCTAGTCCTGGTAGATACTGTATATAGTCTAGTCCTGGTAGATACTGTATGTAGTCTAGTCCTGGTAGATAATGTATATAGTCTAGTCCTGGTAGACACTGTACTGTAGTCTAGTCCTGGTAGATACTGTATGTAGTCTAGTCCTGGTAGATACTGTATGTAGTCTAGACCTGGTAGATACTGTATGTAGCCTAGTCCTGGTAGATACTGTATGTAGTCTAGTCCTGGTAGATACTGTATGTAGTCTAGTCCTGGTAGTAACTGTATATAGTCTAGTCCTGGTAGATACGGTATGTAGTCTAGTCCTGGTAGATACTGTATGTAGTCTAGTCCGGGTAGATACTGTATGTAGTCTAGTCCTGGTAGATACTGTACTGTAGTCTAGTCCTGCTAGATACTATACTGTAGTCCTGGTAGATACTGTACTGTAGTCTAGTCCTGGTAGATACTGTATGTAGTCTAGTCCTGGTAGATACTGTATGTGGTCTAGTCCTGGTAGACACTGTATATAGTCTAGTCCTGGTAGATACTGTACTGTAGTCTAGTCCTGGTAGATACTGTACTGTAGTCTAGTCCTGGTAGATACTGTATGTAGTCTAGTCCTGGTAGACACTGTATATAGTCTAGTCCTGGTAGATACTGTACTGTAGTCTAATCCTGGTAGATACTGTATGTAGTCTAGTCCTGGTAGATACTGTACTGTAGTCTAGTCCTGGTAGATACTGTATATAGTCTAGTCCTGGTAGATACTGTACTGTAGTCTAGTCCTGGTAGACACTGTATAAGTCCTGGTAGATACTGTATATAGTCTAGTCCTGGTAGATACTGTATGTAGTCTAGTCCTGGTAGATACTGTATGTAGTCTAGTCCTGGTAGATACTGTATGTAGTCTAGTCCTGGTAGATACTGTACTGTAGTCTAGTCCTGGTAGATACTGTATGTAGTCTAGTCCTGGTAGATACTGTATGTAGTCTAGTCCTGGTAGACACTGTATATAGTCTAGTCCTGGTAGATACTGTACTGTAGTCTAGTCCTGGTAGATACTGTACTCTAGTCTAGTCCTGGTAGATACTGTATGTAGTCTAGTCCTGGTAGACACTGTATATAGTCTAGTCCTGGTAGATACTGTACTGTAGCCTAGTCCTGGTAGATACTGTATGTAGTCTAGTCCTGGTAGATACTGTATGTAGTCTAGTCCTGGTAGATACTGTATGTAGTCTAGTCCTGGTAGATACTGTACTGTAGTCTAATCCTGGTAGATACTGTATGTAGTCTAGTCCTGGTAGATACTGTACTGTATGTAGTCTAGTCCTGGTAGATACTGTACTGTAGTCTAGTCATGGTAGACACTGTATGTAGTCTAGTCCTGGTAGATACTGTATGTAGTCTAGTCCTGGTAGATACTGTATGTAGTCTAGTCCTGGTAGATACTGTACTGTATGTAGTCTAGTCCTGGTAGATACTGTATGTAGTCTAGTCCTGGTAGATACTGTACTGTAGTCTAGTCATGGTAGACACTGTATGTAGTCTAGTCCTGGTAGATACTGTATGTAGTCTAGTCCTGGTAGATACTGTACTGTATGTAGTCTAGTCCTGGTAGATACTGTATATAGTCTAGTCCTGGTAGATACTGTATGTAGTCTAGTCCTGGTAGATAATGTATATAGTCTAGTCCTGGTAGACACTGTACTGTAGTCTAGTCCTGGTAGATACTGTATGTAGTCTAGTCCTGGTAGATACTGTATGTAGTCTAGACCTGGTAGATACTGTATGTAGCCTAGTCCTGGTAGATACTGTATGTAGTCTAGTCCTGGTAGATACTGTATGTAGTCTAGTCCTGGTAGATACGGTATGTAGTCTAGTCCTGGTAGATACTGTATGTAGTCTAGTCCTGGTAGACACTGTATATAGTCTAGTCCTGGTAGATACTGTACTGTAGTCTAGTCCTGGTAGATACTGCACTGTAGTCTAGTCCTGGTAGATACTGTATGTAGTCTAGTCCTGGTAGACACTGTATATAGTCTAGTCCTGGTAGATACTGTACTGTAGTCTAATCCTGGTAGATACTGTATGTAGTCTAGTCCTGGTAGATACTGTACTGTAGTCTAGTCCTGGTAGATACTGTATGTAGTCTAGTCCTGGTAGATACTGTATGTAGTCTAGTCCTGGTAGACACTGTATATAGTCTAGTCCTGGTAGATACTGTACTGTAGTCTAGTCCTGGTAGATACTGTACTCTAGTCTAGTCCTGGTAGATACTGTATGTAGTCTAGTCCTGGTAGACACTGTATATAGTCTAGTCCTGGTAGATACTGTACTGTAGTCTAGTCCTGGTAGATACTGTACTGTATGTAGTCTAGTCCTGGTAGATACTGTATGTAGTCTAGTCCTGGTAGATACTGTATGTAGTCTAGTCCTGGTAGATACGGTATGTAGTCTAGTCCTGGTAGATACTGTATGTAGTCTAGTCCTGGTAGTAACTGTATATAGTCTAGTCCTGGTAGATACTGTATGTAGTCTAGTCCTGGTAGATACGGTATGTAGTCTAGTCCTGGTAGATACTGTATGTAGTCTAGTCCTGGTAGATAATGTATATAGTCTATTCCTGGTAGACACTGTACTGTAGTCTAGTCCTGGTAGATACTGTATGTAGTCTAGTCCTGGTAGATACTGTATGTAGTCTAGATCTGGTAGATACTGTATGTAGTCTAGATCTGGTAGATACTGTATGTAGCCTAGTCCTGGTAGATACTGAATGTAGTCTAGTCCTGGTAGATACTGTATGTAGTCTAGTCCTGGTAGTAACTGTATATAGTCTAGTCCTAGTAGATACTGTATGTAGTCTAGTCCTGGTAGATACTGTATATAGTCTAGTCCTGGTAGATACTGTATGTAGTCTAGTCCTGGTAGATACTGTACTGTATGTAGTCTAGTCCTGGTAGATACTGTATGTAGTCTAGTCCTGGTAGTAACTGTATATAGTCTAGTCCTGGTAGATACTGTATGTAGTCTAGTCCTGGTAGATACTGTACTGTAGTCTAGTCCTGCTAGATACTATACTGTAGTCCTGGCAGATACTGTACTGTAGTCTAGTCCTGGTAGATACTGTATGTAGTCTAGTCCTGGTAGATACTGTATGTAGTCTAGTCCTGGTAGACACTGTATATAGTCTAATCCTGGTAGATACTGTACTGTAGTCTAGTCCTGGTAGATACTGTACTGTAGTCTAGTCCTGGTAGATACTGTATGTAGTCTAGTCCTGGTAGACACTGTATATAGTCTAGTCCTGGTAGATACTGTACTGTAGTCTAATCCTGGTAGATACTGTATGTAGTCTAGTCCTGGTAGATACTGTACTGTAGTCTAGTCCTGGTAGATACTGTATGTAATCTAGTCCTGGTAGATACTGTATGTAGTCTAGTCCTGGTAGACACTGTATATAGTCTAGTCCTGGTAGATACTGTACTGTAGTCTAGTCCTGGTAGATACTGTATGTAGTCTAGTCCTGGTAGATACTGTATGTAGTCTAGACCTGGTAGATACTGTATGTAGCCTAGTCCTGGTAGATACTGTATGTAGTCTAGTCCTGGTAGATACTGTATGTAGTCTAGTCCTGGTAGTAACTGTATATAGTCTAGTCCTGGTAGATACTGTATGTAGTCTAGTCCTGGTAGATACTGTATATAGTCTAGTCCTGGTAGATACTGTATATAGTCTAGTCCTGGTAGTAACTGTATATAGTCTAGTCCTGGTAGATACTGTATGTAGTCTAGTCCTGGTAGATACTGTACTGTAGTCTAGTCCTGGTAGATACTGTACTGTATATAGTCTAGTCCTGGTAGATACTGTATGTAGTCTAGTCCTGGTAGATACTGTATATAGTCTAGTCCTGGTAGTAACTGTATATAGTCTAGTCCTGGTAGATACTGTATGTAGTCTAGTCCTGGTAGATACTGTACTGTAGTCTAGTCCTGGTAGATACTGTACTGTATATAGTCTAGTCCTGGTAGATACTGTATGTAGTCTAGTCCTGGTAGATACTGTATGTAGTCTAGTCCTGGTAGACACTGTACTGTAGTCTAGTCCTGGTAGATACTGTATGTAGTCTAGTCCTGGTAGATACTGTATGTAGTCTAGTCCTGTAGATACTGTACTGTAGTCTAGTCCTGGTAGATACTGTATGTAATCTAGTCCTGGTAGATACTGTATGTAGTCTAGTCCTGGTAGACACTGTATATAGTCTAGTCCTGGTAGATACTGTACTGTAGTCTAGTCCTGGTAGATACTGTACTCTAGTCTAGTCCTGGTAGACACTGTATATAGTCTAGTCCTGGTAGATACTGTACTGTAGTCTAATCCTGGTAGATACTGTATGTAGTCTAGTCCTGGTAGATACTGTACTGTAGTCTAGTCCTGGTAGATACTGTACTGTATGTAGTCTAGTCCTGGTAGATACTGTATATAGTCTAGTCCTGGTAGATACTGTATATAGTCTAGTCCTGGTAGATACTGTATGTAGTCTAGTCCTGGTAGATAATGTATATAGTCTAGTCCTGGTAGACACTGTACTGTAGTCTAGTCCTGGTAGATACTGTATGTAGTCTAGTCCTGGTAGATACTGTATGTAGTCTAGACCTGGTAGATACTGTATGTAGCCTAGTCCTGGTAGATACTGTATGTAGTCTAGTCCTGGTAGATACTGTATGTAGTCTAGTCCTGGTAGTAACTGTATATAGTCTAGTCCTGGTAGATACGGTATGTAGTCTAGTCCTGGTAGATACTGTATGTAGTCTAGTCCGGGTAGATACTGTATGTAGTCTAGTCCTGGTAGATACTGTACTGTAGTCTAGTCCTGCTAGATACTGTACTGTAGTCTAGTCCTGGTAGATACTGTACTGTAGTCTAGTCCTGCTAGATACTATACTGTAGTCCTGGTAGATACTGTACTGTAGTCTAGTCCTGGTAGATACTGTATGTAGTCTAGTCCTGGTAGATACTGTATGTGGTCTAGTCCTGGTAGACACTGTATATAGTCTAGTCCTGGTAGATACTGTACTGTAGTCTAGTCCTGGTAGATACTGTACTGTAGTCTAGTCCTGGTAGATACTGTATGTAGTCTAGTCCTGGTAGACACTGTATATAGTCTAGTCCTGGTAGATACTGTACTGTAGTCTAATCCTGGTAGATACTGTATGTAGTCTAATCCTGGTAGATACTGTATGTAGTCTAATCCTGGTAGATACTGTACTGTAGTCTAGTCCTGGTAGATACTGTATGTAGTCTAGTCCTGGTAGATACTGTATGTAGTCTAGTCCTGGTAGACACTGTATATAGTCTAGTCCTGGTAGATACTGTATATAGTCTAGTCCTGGTAGATACTGTATGTAGTCTAGTCCTGGTAGATACTGTATATAGTCTAGTCCTGGTAGATACTGTATGTAGTCTAGTCCTGGTAGATACTGTATGTAGTCTAGTCCTGGTAGACACTGTATATAGTCTAGTCCTGGTAGATACTGTACTGTAGTCTAGTCCTGGTAGATACTGTACTCTAGTCTAGTCCTGGTAGATACTGTATGTAGTCTAATCCTGGTAGACACTGTATATAGTCTAGTCCTGGTAGATACTGTACTGTAGTCTAGTCCTGGTAGATACTGTATGTAGTCTAGTCCTGGTAGATACTGTATGTAGTCTAGTCCTGGTAGATACTGTATGTAGTCTAGTCCTGGTAGATACTGTACTGTAGTCTAGTCATGGTAGACACTGTATGTAGTCTAGTCCTGGTAGATACTGTATGTAGTCTAGTCCTGGTAGATACTGTACTGTATGTAGTCTAGTCCTGGTAGATACTGTATAGTCTAGTCCTGGTAGATACTGTATGTAGTCTAGTCCTGGTAGATAATGTATATAGTCTAGTCCTGGTAGACACTGTACTGTAGTCTAGTCCTGGTAGATACTGTATGTAGTCTAGTCCTGGTAGATACTGTATGTAGTCTAGACCTGGTAGATACTGTATGTAGTCTAGACCTGGTAGATACTGTATGTAGCCTAGTCCTGGTAGATACTGTATGTAGTCTAGTCCTGGTAGATACTGTATGTAGTCTAGTCCTGGTAGTAACTGTACTCTAGTCTAGTCCTGGTAGATACTGTATGTAGTCTAGTCCTGGTAGACACTGTATATAGTCTAGTCCTGGTAGATACTGTACTGTAGCCTAGTCCTGGTAGATACTGTATGTAGTCTAGTCCTGGTAGATACTGTATGTAGTCTAGTCCTGGTAGATACTGTATGTAGTCTAGTCCTGGTAGATACTGTACTGTAGTCTAATCCTGGTAGATACTGTATGTAGTCTAGTCCTGGTAGATACTGTACTGTATGTAGTCTAGTCCTGGTAGATACTGTACTGTAGTCTAGTCATGGTAGACACTGTATGTAGTCTAGTCCTGGTAGATACTGTATGTAGTCTAGTCCTGGTAGATACTGTATGTAGTCTAGTCCTGGTAGATACTGTACTGTATGTAGTCTAGTCCTGGTAGATACTGTATGTAGTCTAGTCCTGGTAGATACTGTACTGTAGTCTAGTCATGGTAGACACTGTATGTAGTCTAGTCCTGGTAGATACTGTATGTAGTCTAGTCCTGGTAGATACTGTACTGTATGTAGTCTAGTCCTGGTAGATACTGTATATAGTCTAGTCCTGGTAGATACTGTATGTAGTCTAGTCCTGGTAGATAATGTATATAGTCTAGTCCTGGTAGACACTGTACTGTAGTCTAGTCCTGGTAGATACTGTATGTAGTCTAGTCCTGGTAGATACTGTATGTAGTCTAGACCTGGTAGATACTGTATGTAGCCTAGTCCTGGTAGATACTGTATGTAGTCTAGTCCTGGTAGATACTGTATGTAGTCTAGTCCTGGTAGTAACTGTATATAGTCTAGTCCTGGTAGATACGGTATGTAGTCTAGTCCTGGTAGATACTGTATGTAGTCTAGTCCTGGTAGATACTGTATGTAGTCTAGTCCTGGTAGATACTGTATGTAGTCTAGTCCTGGTAGACACTGTATATAGTCTAGTCCTGGTAGATACTGTACTGTAGTCTAGTCCTGGTAGATACTGTACTGTAGTCTAGTCCTGGTAGATACTGTATGTAGTCTAGTCCTGGTAGACACTGTATATAGTCTAGTCCTGGTAGATACTGTACTGTAGTCTAATCCTGGTAGATACTGTATGTAGTCTAGTCCTGGTAGATACTGTACTGTAGTCTAGTCCTGGTAGATACTGTATGTAGTCTAGTCCTGGTAGATACTGTATGTAGTCTAGTCCTGGTAGACACTGTATATAGTCTAGTCCTGGTAGATACTGTACTGTAGTCTAGTCCTGGTAGATACTGTACTCTAGTCTAGTCCTGGTAGATACTGTATGTAGTCTAGTCCTGGTAGACACTGTATATAGTCTAGTCCTGGTAGATACTGTACTGTAGTCTAGTCCTGGTAGATACTGTACTGTATGTAGTCTAGTCCTGGTAGATACTGTATATAGTCTAGTCCTAGTAGATACTGTATGTAGTCTAGTCCTGGTAGATACTGTATATAGTCTAGTCCTGGTAGATACTGTATGTAGTCTAGTCCTGGTAGATACTGTATGTAGTCTAGTCCTGGTAAATACTGTATATTGTCTAGTCCTGGTAGATACTGTATGTAGTCTAGTCCTGGTAGATACTGTACTGTATGTAGTCTAGTCCTGGTAGATACTGTATGTAGTCTAGTCCTGGTAGTAACTGTATATAGTCTAGTCCTGGTAGATACTGTATGTAGTCTAGTCCTGGTAGATACTGTATTGTAGTCTAGTCCTGCTAGATACTATACTGTAGTCCTGGTAGATACTGTACTGTAGTCTAGTCCTGGTAGATACTGTATGTAGTCTAGTCCTGGTAGATACTGTATGTAGTCTAGTCCTGGTAGACACTGTATATAGTCTAATCCTGGTAGATACTGTACTGTAGTCTCGTCCTGGTAGATACTGTACTGTAGTCTAGTCCTGGTAGATACTGTATGTAGTCTAGTCCTGGTAGACACTGTATATAGTCTAGTCCTGGTAGATACTGTACTGTAGTCTAATCCTGGTAGATACTGTATGTAGTCTAGTCCTGGTAGATACTGCATTTACATTTACATTTAAGTCATTTAGCAGACGCTCTTATCCAGAGCGACTGTTGGTGCATTCACCTTATGACATCCAGTGGGACAGTCACTTAACAATAGTGCATCTAAAACTTAGGGGGTGGGGTGAGAGGGATTACTTAACCTATCCTAGGTATTCCTTAAAGAGGTGGGGTTTCAGGTGTCTCCGGAAGGTGGTGATTGACTCCGCTGTCCTGGCGTCGTGAGGGAGTTTGTTCCACCATTGGGGGCCAGGGCAGCGAACAGTTTTGACTGGGCTGAGCGGGAGCTGTACTTCCTCAGTGGTAGGGAGCGAGCAGGCCAGAGGTGGATGAACGCAGTGCCCTTGTTTGGGTGTAGGGCCTGATCAGAGCCTGGAGGTACTGAGGTGCCGTTCCCTCACAGCTCCGTAGGCAAGCACCATGGTCTTGTAGCGGATGCGAGCTTCAACTGGAAGCCAGTGGAGAGAACGGAGGAGCGGGGTGACGTGGAGAGAACTTGGGAAGGTTGAACACCAGACGGGCTGCGGCGTTCTGGATGAGTTGAAGGGGTTTAATGGCACAGGCAGGGAGCCCAGCCAACAGCGAGTTGCAGTAATCCAGACGGGAGATGACAAGTGCCTGGATTAGGGACCTGCGCCGCTTCCTGTGTGAGGCAGGGTCGTACTCTGCGGATGTTGTAGAGCATGAACCTACAGGAACGGGCCACCGCCTTGATGTTAGTTGAGAACGACAGGGTGTTGTCCAGGATCACGGCAAGGTTCTTGGCGCTCTGGGAGGAGGACACAATGGAGTTGTCAACCGTGATGGCGAGATCATGGAACGGGCAGTCCTTCCCCGGGAGGAAGAGCAGCAGCTCCGTCTTGCCGAGGTTCAGCTTGAGGTGGTGATCCGTCATCCACACTGATATGTCTGCCAGACATGCAGAGATGCGATTCGCCACCTGGTCATCAGAAGGGGGAAAGGAGAAGATTAATTGTGTGTCGTCTGCATAGCAATGATAAGAGAGACCATGTGAGGTTATGACAGAGCCAAGTGACTTGGTGTATAGCGAGAATAGGAGAGGGCCAAGAACAGAGCCCTGGGGGACACCAGTGGTGAGAGCGCGTGGTGAGGAGACAGATTCTCGCCACGCCACCTGGTAGGAGCGACCTGTCAGGTAGGACGCAATCCAAGCGTGGGCCGCGCCGGAGATGCCCAACTCGGAGAGGGTGGAGAGGAGGATCTGATGGTTCACAGTATCGAAGGCAGCCGATAGATCTAGAAGGATGAGAGCAGAGGAGAGAGAGTTAGCTTTAGCAGTGCGTAGCGCCTCCGTGATACAGAGGAGAGCAGTCTCAGTTGAATGACTAGTCTTGAAACCTGACTGATTTGGATCAAGAAGGTCATTCAGAGAGAGATAGCGGGAGAGCTGGCCAAGGACGGCACGTTCAAGAGTTTTGGAGAGAAAAGAAAGAAGGGATACTGGTCTGTAATTGTTGACATCGGAGGGATCGAGTGTAGGTTTTTTCAGAAGGGGTGCAACTCTCGCTCTCTTGAAGACGGAAGGGACGTAGCCAACGGTCAGGGATGAGTTGATGAGCGAGGTGAGGTAAGGGAGAAGGTCTCCGGAAATGGTCTGGAGAAGAGAGGAGGGGATAGGGTCAAGCGGGCAGGTTGTTGGGCGGCCGGCCGTCACAAGACGCGAGATTTCATCTGGAGAGAGAGGGGAGAAAGAGGTCAGAGCACAGGGTAGGGCAGTGTGAGCAGAACCAGCGGTGTCGTTTGACTTAGCAAACGAGGATCGGATGTCGTCGACCTTCTTTTCAAAATGGTTGACGAAGTCATCTGCAGAGAGGGAGGAGGGGGGAGGGGGCGGAGGATTCAGGAGGGAGGAGAAGGTGGCAAAGAGCTTCCTAGGGTTAGAGGCAGATGCTTGGAATTTAGCGTGGTAGAAAGTGGCTTTAGCAGCAGAGACAGAGGAGGAAAATGTAGAGAGGAGGGAGTGAAAGGATGCCAGGTCCGCAGGGAGGCGAGTTTTCCTCCATTTCCGCTCGGCTGCCCGGAGCCCTGTTCTGTGAGCTCGCAATGAGTCATCGAGCCACGGAGCGGGAGGAGGACCGAGCCGGCCTGGAGGATACTGTACTGTAGTCTAGTCCTGGTAGATACTGTATGTAATCTAGTCCTGGTAGATACTGTATGTAGTCTAGTCCTGGTAGACACTGTATATAGTCTAGTCCTGGTAGATACTGTACTGTAGTCTAGTCCTGGTAGATACTGTATGTAGTCTAGTCCTGGTAGATACTGTATGTAGTCTAGACCTGGTAGATACTGTATGTAGCCTAGTCCTGGTAGATACTGTATGTAGTCTAGTCCTGGTAGATACTGTATGTAGTCTAGTCCTGGTAGTAACTGTATATAGTCTAGTCCTGGTAGATACTGTATGTAGTCTAGTCCTGGTAGATACTGTATATAGTCTAGTCCTGGTAGATACTGTATATAGTCTAGTCCTGGTAGTAACTGTATATAGTCTAGTCCTGGTAGATACTGTATGTAGTCTAGTCCTGGTAGATACTGTACTGTAGTCTAGTCCTGGTAGATACTGTACTGTATATAGTCTAGTCCTGGTAGATACTGTATGTAGTCTAGTCCTGGTAGATACTGTATATAGTCTAGTCCTGGTAGTAACTGTATATAGTCTAGTCCTGGTAGATACTGTATGTAGTCTAGTCCTGGTAGATACTGTACTGTAGTCTAGTCCTGGTAGATACTGTACTGTATATAGTCTAGTCCTGGTAGATACTGTATGTAGTCTAGTCCTGGTAGATACTGTATGTAGTCTAGTCCTGGTAGACACTGTACTGTAGTCTAGTCCTGGTAGATACGGTATGTAGTCTAGTCCTGGTAGATACTGTATGTAGTCTAGTCCTGGTAGATACTGTATGTAGTCTAGTCCTGGTAGATACTGTATGTAGTCTAGTCCTGGTAGACACTGTATATAGTCTAGTCCTGGTAGATACTGTACTGTAGTCTAGTCCTGGTAGATACTGTACTGTAGTCTAGTCCTGGTAGATACTGTATGTAGTCTAGTCCTGGTAGACACTGTATATAGTCTAGTCCTGGTAGATACTGTACTGTAGTCTAATCCTGGTAGATACTGTATGTAGTCTAGTCCTGGTAGATACTGTACTGTAGTCTAGTCCTGGTAGATACTGTATGTAGTCTAGTCCTGGTAGATACTGTATGTAGTCTAGTCCTGGTAGACACTGTATATAGTCTAGTCCTGGTAGATACTGTACTGTAGTCTAGTCCTGGTAGATACTGTACTCTAGTCTAGTCCTGGTAGATACTGTATGTAGTCTAGTCCTGGTAGACACTGTATATAGTCTAGTCCTGGTAGATACTGTACTGTAGTCTAGTCCTGGTAGATACTGTACTGTATGTAGTCTAGTCCTGGTAGATACTGTATATAGTCTAGTCCTAGTAGATACTGTATGTAGTCTAGTCCTGGTAGATACTGTATATAGTCTAGTCCTGGTAGATACTGTATGTAGTCTAGTCCTGGTAGATACTGTATGTAGTCTAGTCCTGGTAAATACTGTATATTGTCTAGTCCTGGTAGATACTGTATGTAGTCTAGTCCTGGTAGATACTGTACTGTATGTAGTCTAGTCCTGGTAGATACTGTATGTAGTCTAGTCCTGGTAGTAACTGTATATAGTCTAGTCCTGGTAGATACTGTATGTAGTCTAGTCCTGGTAGATACTGTATTGTAGTCTAGTCCTGCTAGATACTATACTGTAGTCCTGGTAGATACTGTACTGTAGTCTAGTCCTGGTAGATACTGTATTGTAGTCTAGTCCTGCTAGATACTATACTGTAGTCCTGGTAGATACTGTACTGTAGTCTAGTCCTGGTAGATACTGTATGTAGTCTAGTCCTGGTAGATACTGTATGTAGTCTAGTCCTGGTAGACACTGTATATAGTCTAGTCCTGGTAGATACTGTACTGTAGTCTAATCCTGGTAGATACTGTATGTAGTCTAGTCCTGGTAGATACTGCATTTACATTTACATTTAAGTCATTTAGCAGACGCTCTTATCCAGAGCGACTTACAAATTGGTGCATTCACCTTATGACATCCAGTGGGACAGTCACTTAACAATAGTGCATCTAAAACTTAGGGGGGGTGGGGTGAGAGGGATTACTTAACCTATCCTAGGTATTCCTTAAAGAGGTGGGGTTTCAGGTGTCTCCGGAAGGTGGTGATTGACTCCGCTGTCCTGGCGTCGTGAGGGAGTTTGTTCCACCATTGGGGGCCAGGGCAGCGAACAGTTTTGACTGGGCTGAGCGGGGAGCTGTACTTCCTCAGTGGTAGGGAGGCGAGCAGGCCAGAGGTGGATGAACGCAGTGCCCTTGTTTGGGTGTAGGGCCTGATCAGAGCCTGGAGGTACTGAGGTGCCGTTCCCCTCACAGCCCGTAGGCAAGCACCATGGTCTTGTAGCGGATGCGAGCTTCAACTGGAAGCCAGTGGAGAGACGGAGGAGCGGGGGTGACGTGGAGAGAACTTGGGAAGGTTGAACACCAGACGGGCTGCGGCGTTCTGGATGAGTTGAAGGGTTTAATGGCACAGGCAGGGAGCCCAGCCAACAGCGAGTTGCAGTAATCCAGACGGGAGATGACAAGTGCCTGGATTAGGACCTGCGCCGCTTCCTGTGTGAGGCAGGGTCGTACTCTGCGGATGTTGTAGAGCATGAACCTACAGGAACGGGCCACCGCCTTGATGTTAGTTGAGAACGACAGGGTGTTGTCCAGGATCACGGCAAGGTTCTTGGCGCTCTGGGAGGAGGACACAATGGAGTTGTCAACCGTGTGATGGCGAGATCATGGAACGGGCAGTCCTTCCCCGGGAGGAAGAGCAGCTCCGTCTTGCCGAGGTTCAGCTTGAGGTGGTGATCCGTCATCCACACTGATATGTCTGCCAGACATGCAGAGATGCGATTCGCCACCTGGTCATCAGAAGGGGGAAAGGAGAAGATTAATTGTGTGTCGTCTGCATAGCAATGATAAGAGAGACCATGTGAGGTTATGACAGAGCCAAGTGACTTGGTGTATAGCGAGAATAGGAGAGGGCCAAGAACAGAGCCCTGGGGGACACCAGTGGTGAGAGCGCGTGGTGAGGAGACAGATTCTCGCCACGCCACCTGGTAGGAGCGACCTGTCAGGTAGGACGCAATCCAAGCGTGGGCCGCGCCGGAGATGCCCAACTCGGAGAGGGTGGAGAGGAGGATCTGATGGTTCACAGTATCGAAGGCAGCCGATAGATCTAGAAGGATGAGAGCAGAGGAGAGAGAGTTAGCTTTAGCAGTGCGTAGCGCCTCCGTGATACAGAGGAGAGCAGTCTCAGTTGAATGACTAGTCTTGAAACCTGACTGATTTGGATCAAGAAGGTCATTCAGAGAGAGATAGCGGGAGAGCTGGCCAAGGACGGCACGTTCAAGAGTTTTGGAGAGAAAAGAAAGAAGGGATACTGGTCTGTAATTGTTGACATCGGAGGGATCGAGTGTAGGTTTTTTCAGAAGGGGTGCAACTCTCGCTCTCTTGAAGACGGAAGGGACGTAGCCAACGGTCAGGGATGAGTTGATGAGCGAGGTGAGGTAAGGGAGAAGGTCTCCGGAAATGGTCTGGAGAAGAGAGGAGGGGATAGGGTCAAGCGGGCAGGTTGTTGGGCGGCCGGCCGTCACAAGACGCGAGATTTCATCTGGAGAGAGAGGGGAGAAAGAGGTCAGAGCACAGGGTAGGGCAGTGTGAGCAGAACCAGCGGTGTCGTTTGACTTAGCAAACGAGGATCGGATGTCGTCGACCTTCTTTTCAAAATGGTTGACGAAGTCATCTGCAGAGAGGGAGGAGGGGGGAGGGGGCGGAGGATTCAGGAGGGAGGAGAAGGTGGCAAAGAGCTTCCTAGGGTTAGAGGCAGATGCTTGGAATTTAGCGTGGTAGAAAGTGGCTTTAGCAGCAGAGACAGAGGAGGAAAATGTAGAGAGGAGGGAGTGAAAGGATGCCAGGTCCGCAGGGAGGCGAGTTTTCCTCCATTTCCGCTCGGCTGCCCGGAGCCCTGTTCTGTGAGCTCGCAATGAGTCATCGAGCCACGGAGCGGGAGGGGAGGACCGAGCCGGCCTGGAGGATACTGTACTGTAGTCTAGTCCTGGTAGATACTGTATGTAATCTAGTCCTGGTAGATACTGTATGTAGTCTAGTCCTGGTAGACACTGTATATAGTCTAGTCCTGGTAGATACTGTACTGTAGTCTAGTCCTGGTAGATACTGTATGTAGTCTAGTCCTGGTAGATACTGTATGTAGTCTAGACCTGGTAGATACTGTATGTAGCCTAGTCCTGGTAGATACTGTATGTAGTCTAGTCCTGGTAGATACTGTATGTAGTCTAGTCCTGGTAGTAACTGTATATAGTCTAGTCCTGGTAGATACTGTATGTAGTCTAGTCCTGGTAGATACTGTATATAGTCTAGTCCTGGTAGATACTGTATATAGTCTAGTCCTGGTAGTAACTGTATATAGTCTAGTCCTGGTAGATACTGTATGTAGTCTAGTCCTGGTAGATACTGTACTGTAGTCTAGTCCTGGTAGATACTGTACTGTATATAGTCTAGTCCTGGTAGATACTGTATGTAGTCTAGTCCTGGTAGATACTGTATATAGTCTAGTCCTGGTAGTAACTGTATATAGTCTAGTCCTGGTAGATACTGTATGTAGTCTAGTCCTGGTAGATACTGTACTGTAGTCTAGTCCTGGTAGATACTGTACTGTATATAGTCTAGTCCTGGTAGATACTGTATGTAGTCTAGTCCTGGTAGATACTGTATGTAGTCTAGTCCTGGTAGACACTGTACTGTAGTCTAGTCCTGGTAGATACTGTATGTAGTCTAGTCCTGGTAGATACTGTATGTAGTCTAGTCCTGGTAGATACTGTACTGTAGTCTAGTCCTGGTAGATACTGTATGTAATCTAGTCCTGGTAGATACTGTATGTAGTCTAGTCCTGGTAGACACTGTATATAGTCTAGTCCTGGTAGATACTGTATGTAGTCTAGTCCTGGTAGATACTGTACTGTAGTCTAGTCCTGGTAGATACTGTACTGTAGTCTAGTTCTGGTAGACACTGTATATAGTCTAGTCCTGGTAGATACTGTACTGTAGTCTAATCCTGGTAGATACTGTATGTAGTCTAGTCCTGGTAGATACTGTACTGTAGTCTAGTCCTGGTAGATACTGTACTGTATGTAGTCTAGTCCTGGTAGATACTGTATATAGTCTAGTCCTGGTAGATACTGTATGTAGTCTAGTCCTGGTAGATAATGTATATAGTCTAGTCCTGGTAGACACTGTACTGTAGTCTAGTCCTGGTAGATACTGTATGTAGTCTAGTCCTGGTAGATACTGTATGTAGTCTAGACCTGGTAGATACTGTATGTAGCCTAGTCCTGGTAGATACTGTATGTAGTCTAGTCCTGGTAGATACTGTATGTAGTCTAGTCCTGGTAGTAACTGTATATAGTCTAGTCCTGGTAGATACGGTATGTAGTCTAGTCCTGGTAGATACTGTATGTAGTCTAGTCCGGGTAGATACTGTATGTAGTCTAGTCCTGGTAGATACTGTACTGTAGTCTAGTCCTGCTAGATACTGTACTGTAGTCTAGTCCTGGTAGATACTGTACTGTAGTCTAGTCCTGCTAGATACTATACTCTAGTCCTGGTAGATACTGTACTGTAGTCTAGTCCTGGTAGATACTGTATGTAGTCTAGTCCTGGTAGATACTGTATGTGGTCTAGTCCTGGTAGACACTGTATATAGTCTAGTCCTGGTAGATACTGTACTGTAGTCTAGTCCTGGTAGATACTGTACTGTAGTCTAGTCCTGGTAGATACTGTACTGTAGTCTAGTCCTGGTAGATACTGTATGTAGTCTAGTCCTGGTAGACACTGTATATAGTCTAGTCCTGGTAGATACTGTACTGTAGTCTAATCCTGGTAGATACTGTATGTAGTCTAATCCTGGTAGATACTGTATGTAGTCTAGTCCTGGTAGATACTGTACTGTAGTCTAGTCCTGGTAGATACTGTATGTAGTCTAGTCCTGGTAGATACTGTATGTAGTCTAGTCCTGGTAGACACTGTATATAGTCTAGTCCTGGTAGATACTGTATATAGTCTAGTCCTGGTAGATACTGTATGTAGTCTAGTCCTGGTAGATACTGTATATAGTCTAGTCCTGGTAGATACTGTATGTAGTCTAGTCCTGGTAGATACTGTATGTAGTCTAGTCCTGGTAGACACTGTATATAGTCTAGTCCTGGTAGATACTGTACTGTAGTCTAGTCCTGGTAGATACTGTACTCTAGTCTAGTCCTGGTAGATACTGTATGTAGTCTAGTCCTGGTAGACACTGTATATAGTCTAGTCCTGGTAGATACTGTACTGTAGTCTAGTCCTGGTAGATACTGTATGTAGTCTAGTCCTGGTAGATACTGTATGTAGTCTAGTCCTGGTAGATACTGTATGTAGTCTAGTCCTGGTAGATACTGTACTGTAGTCTAGTCATGGTAGACACTGTATGTAGTCTAGTCCTGGTAGATACTGTATGTAGTCTAGTCCTGGTAGATACTGTACTGTATGTAGTCTAGTCCTGGTAGATACTGTATATAGTCTAGTCCTGGTAGATACTGTATGTAGTCTAGTCCTGGTAGATAATGTATATAGTCTAGTCCTGGTAGACACTGTACTGTAGTCTAGTCCTGGTAGATACTGTATGTAGTCTAGTCCTGGTAGATACTGTATGTAGTCTAGACCTGGTAGATACTGTATGTAGCCTAGTCCTGGTAGATACTGTATGTAGTCTAGTCCTGGTAGATACTGTATGTAGTCTAGTCCTGGTAGTAACTGTATATAGTCTAGTCCTGGTAGATACGGTATGTAGTCTAGTCCTGGTAGATACTGTATGTAGTCTAGTCCTGGTAGATACTGTATGTAGTCTAGTCCTGGTAGATACTGTATGTAGTCTAGTCCTGGTAGACACTGTATATAGTCTAGTCCTGGTAGATACTGTATATAGTCTAGTCCTGGTAGATACTGTATGTAGTCTAGTCCTGGTAGATACTGTATGTAGTCTAGTCCTGGTAAATACTGTATATAGTCTAGTCCTGGTAGATACTGTATGTAGTCTAGTCCTGGTAGATACTGTATGTAGTCTAGTCCTGGTAGATACTGTATGTAGTCTAGTCCTGGTAGATACTGTACTGTAGTCTAGTCCTGGTAGACACTGTATATAGTCTAGTCCTGGTAGATACTGTACTGTAGTCTAGTCCTGGTAGATACTGTACTGTAGTCTAGTCCTGGTAGATACTGTATGTAGTCTAGTCCTGTTAGATACTGTATGTAGTCTAGTCCTGGTAGACACTGTATATAGTCTAGTCCTGGTAGATACTGTACTGTAGTCTAGTCCTGGTAGATACTGTACTCTAGTCTAGTCCTGGTAGATACTGTATGTAGTCTAGTCCTGGTAGACACTGTATATAGTCTAGTCCTGGTAGATACTGTACTGTAGTCTAGTCCTGGTAGATACTGTACTCTAGTCTAGTCCTGGTAGATACTGTATGTAGTCTAGTCCTGGTAGACACTGTATATAGTCTAGTTCTGGTAGATACTGTACTGTAGTCTAGTCCTGGTAGATACTGTATGTAGTCTAGTCCTGGTAGATACTGTATGTAGTCTAGACCTGGTAGATACTGTATGTAGCCTAGTCCTGGTAGATACTGTATGTAGTCTAGTCCTGGTAGATACTGTACTGTATGTAGTCTAGTCCTGGTAGATACTGTATGTAGTCTAGTCCTGGTAGATACTGTACTGTATGTAGTCTAGTCCTGGTAGATACTGTATGTAGTCTAGTCCTGGTAGTAACTGTATATAGTCTAGTCCTGGTAGATACTGTATGTAGTCTAGTCCTGGTAGATACTGTATATAGTCTACTCCTGGTAGATACTGTATATAGTCTACTCCTGGTAGATACTGTATATAGTCTAGTCCTGGTAGATACTGTATGTAGTCTAGTCCTGGTAGATACGGTATGTAGTCTAGTCCTGGTAGATACGGTATGTAGTCTAGTTCTGGTAGATACTGTATGTAGTCTAGTCCTGGTAGATACTGTATGTAGTCTAGTCCTGGTAGATACTGTATGTAGTCTAGTCCTGGTAGATACGGTATGTAGTCTAGTCCTGGTAGATACGGTATGTAGTCTAGTCCTGGTAGATACTGTATGTATGTAGTCTAGTCCTGGTAGATACTGTACTGTAGTCTAGTCCTGGTAGATACTGTACTGTAGTCTAGTCCTGGTAGATACTGTACTGTAGTCTAGTCCTGGTAGATACTGTATGTATGTAGTCTAGTCCTGGTAGATACTGTAATGTAGTCTAGTCCTGGTAGATACTTACTGTAGTCTAGTCCTGGTAGACACTGTAATGTAGTCTAGTCCTGGTAGATACTGTATGTAGTCTAGTCCTGGTAGATACTGTATGTAGTCTAGTCCTGGTAGATACTGTATGTAGTCTAGTCCTGGTAGATACTGTATGTAGTCTAATCCTGGTAGATACTGTATGTAGTCTAGACCTGGTAGATACTGTACTGTCGTCTAGTCCTGGTAGATACTGTTTTAACAGCCGTTCTAGATGCTCTGTCTTGAGAGGAGCTACCTGACTGCTAGTGTAGGAAGTATGAATTATTGAACAGACAGAGAGACTGCTCTGTCCACACTGACCCAGAACCAAGGGATTACCAAGGGAATTACCCAGAGAACCTAGGACAGGGATGGGCAACTCCAGTCCTCCAGGGCCTGATTGGTGTCACACTTTTGCCCCAGCTAACACACCTGACTCCAATAATCACATAATCATGATCTTTAGTTCAGAATGTGGTTGGTTTAATCAGCTGTGTTCCCTAGGGATGGGGAAATGGTTGACACCACTTCAGAGGTGGGCTTGAACCCAACCTGAGAGTTTCAACCTGAGAGAGCTACACCCCGAGAGCTACACCCCGAGAGCTACACCCGCTACACCCCGAGAGCTACACCCCGAGAGCTACACCCCGAGAGCTACACCCGAGAGCTACACCCGAGAGCTACACCCGAGAGCTACACCCGAGAACTATAACCCGAGAACTATAACCTGAGAACTATAGCCTGAGAGATACACCCTGAGAACTATAGCCTGAGAGATACACCCTAGCCTAAGAGATACACCCTGAGAACTATAGCCTAAGAGATACACCCTGAGAACTATAGCCTGAGAGATACACCCTGAGAACTATAGCCTAAGAGATACACCCTGAGAACTATAGCCTGAGAGATATAACCCTGAGAACTATAGCCTGAGAGATACACCCTGAGAACTATAACTACAACCTGAGAGATACTGAGAACTATAACCTGAGAGCTACAACCTGAGAACTATAACCTGAGAGCTACAACCTATAACCTGAGATACACCCTGAGAACTATAACCTGAGAGCTACAACCTGAGAGATACACCCTGAGAACTATAACCTGAGAGCTACAACCTGAGAGATACACCCTGAGAACTATAACCTGAGAGCTACACCCTATAACCTGAGAGCTACACCCTGAGAGCTACACCCTGAGAACTATAACATGAGAGCTATAACCTGAGAGCTACAACCTGAGAGATACACCCTGAGAACTATAACCTGAGAGCTACAACCTGAGAGATAGACCCTGAGAACCACCTCAAGCTGAACTTCGGCAAGACGGAGCTGCTCTTCCTCCCGGGGAAGGACTGCCCGTTCCATGATCTCGCCATCACGGTTGACAACTCCATTGTGTCCTCCTCCCAGAGCGCTAAGAACCTTGGCGTGATCCTGGACAACAAACTGTCGTTCTCAACTAACATCAAGGCGGTGGCCCGTTCCTGTAGGTTCATGCTCTACAACATCCGCAGAGTACGACCCTGCCTCACACAGGAAGCGGCGCAGGTCCTAATCCAGGCACTTGTCATCTCCCGTCTGGATTACTGCAACTCGCTGTTGGCTGGGCTCCCTGCCTGTGCCATTAAACCCCTACAACTCATCCAGAACGCCGCAGCCCGTCTAGTGTTCAACCTTCCCAAGTTCTCTCACGTCACCCCGCTCCTCCGCTCTCTCCACTGGCTTCCAGTTGAAGCTCGCATCCGCTACAAGACCATGGTGCTTGCCTACGGAGCTGTGAGGGGAACGGCACCTCAGTACCTCCAGGCTCTGATCAGGCCCTACACCCAAATAAGGGCACTGCGTTCATCCACCTCTGGCCTGCTCGCCTCCCTACCACTGAGGAAGTACAGTTCCCGCTCAGCTCAGTCAAAACTGTTCGCTGCTCTGGCTCCCCAATGGTGGAACAAACTCCCTCACGACGCCAGGACAGCGGAGTCAATCACCACCTTCCGGAGACACCTGAAACCCCACCTCTTTAAGGAATACCTAGGATAGGATAAAGTAATCCTTCTCACCCCCTCCCCCCTTAAAATATTTAGATGCACTATTGTAAAGTGGTTGTTCCACTGGATGTCATAAGGTGAATGCACCAATTTGTAAGTCGCTCTGGATAAGAGCGTCTGCTAAATGACTTAAATGTAATGTAAATGTCTATAACCTGAGAGCTACAACCTGAGAGATACACCCTGAGAACTATAACCTGAGAGCTACAACCTGAGAGATACACCCTGAGAACTATAACCTGAGTGCTACAACCTGAGAGATACAACCTGAGAGATACAACCTGAGAACTATAACCTGAGAGATACAACCTGAGAGATACAACCTGAGAGATACTATAACCCTACAACCTGAGAACTATATAACCTGAGTGCTACAACCTGAGAGATACAACCTGAGAGATACAACCTGAGAACTATAACCTGAAAGCTACAACCTGAGAGATACACCCTGAGAACTATAACCTGAGAGTTATAACCTGAGAACTATAACCTGAGAGATACACCCTGAGAACTATAACCTGAGAGCTATAACCTGAGAACTATAACCTGAGAGATACACCCTGAGAACTATAACCTGAGTGCTACAACCTGAGAGATACAACCTGAGAACTATAACCTGAAAGCTACAACCTGAGAGATACACCCTGAGAACTATAACCTGAGAACTATAACCTGAGAGCTATAACCTGAGAACTACAACCTGAGAGATACACCCTGAGAACTATAACCTGCTATAACCTGAGAGCTATAACCTGAGAACTATAACCTGAGAGATACACCCTGAGAGCTATAACCTGAGAGCTACAACCTGAGAGATACACCCTGAGAACTATAACCTGAGAACTATAACCTGAGAGATACACCCTGAGAACTATAACCTGAGAACTACACCCTGAGAACTATAACCTGAGAACTACACCCTGAGAACTATAACCTGAGAGCTACACCCTGAGAGCTACACCCTCAGAACTATAACCTGAGAGCTACAACTGTATGATCAAATAGAAATATATTCATGCAGTGTATGTCTGTTTCGTTATTAGTCCCTGGAGGCTGGGTTGGAGTGGTACTATGCACGTTCTCCTCTGTGATTACTCAGAGGGACAGGAAGTGAAACTAGGGCTGAAAATAGGAATGGATTTGGCACTCGTGGTTTTTGTGAATATTTGTTATTAAAAATGCAAAAAAAAACCAGTGGCCTCATTTTACATGAGTGGCTGAAATGTTTCATCCTGAAAACAGGTTTTCTACCCCTCTTCAAAACCAGTGGCCTCATTTTACATGAGTGGCTGAAATGTTTCATCCTGAAAACAGGTTTTCTACCCCTCTTCAAAACCAGTGGCCTCATTTTACATGAGTAGCTGAAATGTGTTTCACCCTGAAAACAGGTTTTCTACCCCTCTTCAAAACCAGTGGCCTCATTTTACATGAGTAGCTGAAATGTGTTTCATCCTGAACTGTAGTTTTATAAACCTGTATGATGTTTGTACTATACAATATGACATACAATACCTTCTGTCTCTACATGAGCTCCAGAGGTGTTTCCTTCACAACTTAATATGTTGTGAAATGTTCATTACTGTTGGTGAGATGGAAAGGGACCGTTGGTGAAGGACAATCAGTCACAGCTAGTGGTGTTAATAATAATAATAATAATAATAATTAGATAGAAAGGGACAATCAGTCCCAGCTAGTGGTGTTAGATAGAAAGAGACAATCAGTCACAGCTAGTGGTGTTAGATAGAAAGGGACAATCAGTCACAGCTAGTGGTGTTAGATAGAAAGAGACAATCAGTCACAGCTAGTAGTGTTAATAATAATAATAATAATAATAATTAGATAGAAAGGGACAATCAGTCCCAGCTAGTGGTGTTAGATAGAAAGAGACAATCAGTCACAGCTAGTGGTGTTAGATAGAAAGGGACAATCAGTCACAGCTAGTGGTGTTAGATAGAAAGAGACAATCAGTCACAGCTAGTAGTGTTAATAATAATAATAATAATAATAATTAGATAGAAAGGGACAATCAGTCACAGCTAGTGGTGTTAGATAGAAAGGGACAATCAGTCACAGCTAGTGGTGTTAGATAGAAAGGGACAATCAGTCACAGCTAGTGGTGTTAGATAGAAAGAGACAATCAGTCCCAGCTAGTGGTGTTCGATAGAAAGGGACAATCAGTCACAGCTAGTGGTGTTAATAATAATAATAATAATAATAATTAGATAGAAAGGGACAATCAGTCACAGCTAGTGGTGTTAGATAGAAAGGGACAATCAGTCACAGCTAGTGGTGTTAGATAGAAAGAGACAATCAGTCACAGCTAGTGGTGTTAGATAGAAAGAGACAATCACTCACAGCTAGTGGTGTTAGATAGAAAGAGACAATCAGTCACAGCTAGTGGTGTTAGATAGAAAGGGGACAATCAGTCCCAGCTAGTGGTGTTAGATAGAAAGGGACAATCAGTCACAGCTAGTGGTGTTAGATAGAAAGGGGACAATCAGTCACAGCTAGTGGTGTTAGATAGAAAGAGACAATCAGTCACAGCTAGTGGTGTTAGATAGAAAGAGACAATCAGTCACAGCTAGTGGTGTTAGATAGAAAGAGACAATCAGTCACAGCTAGTGGTGTTAGATAGAAAGGGGACAATCAGTCCCAGCTAGTGGTGTTAGATAGAAAGGGACAATCAGTCACAGCTAGTGGTGTTAGATAGAAAGGGGACAATCAGTCCCAGCTAGTGTTGTTAGATAGAAGGGACAATCAGTCACAGCTAGTGGTGTTAGATAAAGGGACAAGGTCCCACAATCAGTCCCAGCTAGTGGTGTTAGAAAGGGGACAATCAGTCACAGCTAGTGGTGTTAGATAGAAAGAGACAATCAGTCCCAGCTAGTGGTGTTAGATAGAAGGGACAATCAGTCACAGCTAGTGGTGTTAGATAGAAAGGGACAATCAGTCCCAGCTAGTGGTGTTAGATAGAAAGGGACAATCAGTCACAGCTAGTGGTGTTAGATAGAAGGGGACAATCAGTCCCAGCTAGTGGTGTTAGAAAGGGGACAATCAGTCACAGCTAGTGGTGTTAGATAGAAAGGGACAATCAGCCCAATCAGTCCCAGCTAGTGGTGTTAGATAGAAAGGGACAATCAGTCACAGCTAGTGGTGTTAGATAGAAAGGGGACAATCAGTCCCAGCTAGTGGTGTTAGAAGGGGACAATCAGTCACAGCTAGTGGTGTTAGATAGAAAGAGACAATCAGTCAGCTAGTGGTGTTAGATAGAAAGAGACAATCAGTCACAACTAGTGGTGTTAGATAGAAGAGACAATCAGTCCCAGCTAGTGGTGTTAGATAGAAAAGGACAATCAGTCACAGCTAGTGGTGTTAGATAGAAAGAGACAATCAGTCACAGCTAGTGGTGTTAGATAGAAAGAGACAATCAGTCCCAGCTAGTGGTGTTAGTCATGTCACCAGATCTGCATATTACTGGGACTTGTTTAATGTCGCTGCCAGAACCAATAATGTATGTCATCTCATTCGGGTGCGTATGTATGTGTCGAACCAAAGTTTATTGGCGTGTGATTAGCAGAGGTAGATTCCCAGCTGTGCTTGAGAAGCTCAGCCTAATCATCTGTAAATGTCTCTAAATACCACCAGTCCCCATGATGCATCTCTTCACAGCATCTCTGTGAATTCATTATTCATGACATAACATCCAATCAGGTGGGAGGGAGGTTGACGACCAGGAAACTCCCTGTTTAGGGGAACTGTCTCTGCATGTAGTGTCTTTAGTATGACATTAGCATGTTATAGCATGTATTACTCGCTAGCCCTGCACCCCTTTATGTGGGTTAAAACCCCTTTTGAAGGCTAAAGTGTAGCTAAGCTAACGACACTGAAACAGCCTCGGGAAGTCTTCAGTGAACCATCTGAAATGCTTCGTTAGCAGACTATGAGTCTTCCTATAGTGCTGAAACCCAAACTTCATATCCAACCTTTACATCCCATCTCAACTTATATGAATTGAGAGGCTAAGACCCTGGAATGCTGCCTTCCTTCCTTCCTTCCTTCCTGCCTGCCATCCGTGTCTCTGTGTGTGACTGACTCTGATGGTGATCCTTGTAAACTAGTGTTTTAGCCTTTCATCCATCTTACAGCTCCTCTGCAGCCCTGAAAAACACACACACACACACACAGAGAGAGACACACACACACAGAGAGACACACACACACACACACACACAGAGAGAGACACACACACACAGAGAGCACACACACACACACACACACAGAGAGAGACACACACACACAGAGAGACACACACACACACACACACACAGAGAGAGACACACACACACACAGAGAGAGAGAGACACACACACACAGAGATAGAGAGAGACACACACACACACACAGAGAGAGACACACACACACAGAGAGAGCGAGCAGAGACACACACACACACAGAGAGAGAGAACACACACACACACACACACAGCAACCCTGAAACGTCGCAGCACATTCAGCCCAGAAAAGGACATTAGCAAAGTGGAGCGAAAAGCCAAAGTATTCAAACTTCCACAGACTATCAACCTTC
>NW_025748136.1:0-39881 GCF_021184085.1 Oncorhynchus gorbuscha | reverse complement strand
TCCACTCTGGAGCCCCTCCACTCTACTGGAGACCCTCCACTCTACTGAGACCCCTCCACCTCCACTCTACTGGAGACCCCACTCTGAGCCACCCACTTACTGAGACCCTCCACTCTACGGGAGACCCCTCCACTCTACTGGCTCCCCCCCTCTCTCTCCACTCTACTGGAGACTTTCCACTCTACTGGAGACCCTCCCCTGGAGCCCCTCCACTCTGCTGGAGACCCTCCACTCTGAGCCCCTCCACTTACTGGAGACTCTCCACTCTGGAGCTCCCTCCTACTGAGACTACTGGAGCCCTCAACTCTCTACTGGAGCTCCTCCTCCACTCTACTGAGACCTTCCACTCTACTGGAGACCCCCTCCACTTACTGGAGACCCTCCACTTAGAGCCCATCCTTTCTGGAGCCCCTCCACTCTAGAGCCCATCCATTCTGGAGCCCCTCCACCTGGAGCCCCTCCACTCTAGAGCCCTCCACTCTAGAGCCCTTCCACTCTGAGCCAATCCACTCTGGAGCCCTCCACTCTAGAGCCAATCCATTCCCTGAGCCCTCCACTCTAGAGCCAATCCATTCTGGAGCCCCTCCACTCTAGAGCCAATCCATTCTGAGCCCCTCCATTCTGGAGCCCCTCCATTCTGGAGCTCATCCACTTTGCCAGATGGCTCTGGGCAGGATCCACTTTCTGGTGTTTAATTATGATCGTAATCAGGGGAAATTGGGATCAATTAAAAAAGAGAGAAATTAATGAAATGCCGTCGAGAGCCATAAGCAGAGAGACAAGCCGCCGGACAGTTCTCATAATCGTCTCTCGTTTCTACCATCTCATCGGCATATCAAATCATTGGGCATTCGCTGGTGAAATCACCTATCTAGCAAAATGCCCAATTATACACTAATGCTTGTGAGATTGTGTAGTTGACTCTGGCAGATGTGATGTTGACCTCTGTATGAAAAGTTAGCTAAATGTCTGAGTGGATTTAATCTCATTTCATTCATATACCGTATCATCCACTAATGATCGTTCTGATTACGCTGAAAAAACAAAAAATGATTTGTCAACGAAGAAAATGACAATGTCAGCAGAAAAAGACGAAGGTTGTGATAACAAAATGACAGCAATTAAAATGAGCATTTTACCATTAAAAATGTGTTATAGAGGTCTATTTTGTGTGAATGTTTATTACAACACAACACACAAATTGTTTTCGATGCATATCGGGGGATCGCATGGTTTTCTGATCAAAGTGTTAAAGACAGGTCAGGCCTGGTGTGGCAACTGGCAACTGTTCAACTGCACCCCAAGCACACGTGCACACACGCACACACGCACACACACGCACACACACACACACACACACACACACACACACACACACACACACACACACACACACACACACACACACACACACACACACACACACACACACACACACACACACACACACACACACACACACACACACACACACACACACATACACACATACACATACATACACATACATACATACATACATACATACATACATACATACATACATACACATACATACATACATGGCATACACACACACACACACACATACACACCCCAAGCACACGTGCACACACACACGTGCAAACACACACACACCCTGCTGTTCCCTGTCATAGACGGCAAGGTGTTGGTCACCACCTGAGCAAAGAGAGAAGAGGAGAGGGAAGGATTGGAGGAGGAGATGAGGAGAGTGGGAAGGAATGGAGGAGGAGAGAGTGAGAGGGAAGGGGAATGGAGGAAGAGAGGAGGAGAGGGAAGGGGAATGGAGGAAGAGAAGAGAAGAGGGAAGGGGAATGGAGGAGGAGAGGAGGAGAGGGAAGGGGAATGGAGGAAGAGAAGAGAAGAGGGGAATGGAGGAAGAGAAGAGAAGAGGAGAGGGAAGGGGAATGGAGGAAGAGAAGAGAAGAGGGGAATGGAGGAAGAGAAGAGAAGAGAAGAGGAAAGGGGAATGGAGGAAGAGAAGAGAAGAGGGAATGGAGGAAGAGAAGAGAAGAGGAGAGGGAAGGGGAATCGATGAAGAGAAGAGGAGAGGGAAGGGAATGGAGGAGAGAGGAGGAGAGGAGGAGAGGGAAGGGGAATGGAGGAAGAGAAGAGAAGAGAAGAGGAGAGGGAAGGGGAATGGAGGAAGAGAAGAGGAGAGGGAAGGGAATGGAGGAAGAGATGAGGAGAGGGAAGGGGAATGGAGGAAGAGAAGAGGAGAGGGAAGGAGAATGGAGGAAGAGAAGAGAAGAGAAGAGGAGAGGGAAGGAAATGGAGGAAGAGAAGAGGAGAGGGAAGGGAATGGAGGAAGAGATGAGGAGAGGGAAGGGATTGGAGGAGGAGATGAGGAGAGGGAAGGGGAATGGAGGAGAGGAGGGAGGGAAGGGGAATGGAGGAAGAGAAGGAGAGGAAAGGGGAATGGAGGAAGAGAAGAGAAGAGGAGAGGGAAGGGGAATGGAGGAAGAGAAGAGGAGAGGGAAGGGTAATGGAGGAAGAGATGAGGAGAGGGAAGGGAATGGAGGAAGAGAGGAGGAGAGGAAGGGGAATGGAGGAAGAGAAGGAGAGTGAAGGGGAATGAGAGGAGGAGAGGGAAGGAGAATGGAGAGATGAGGAGAGGGAAGGGGAATTGAGGAAGAGATGAGGAGAGGGAAGGGGAATGAGGAGAGAGGGAGGAGAGGGAAGGAGAATGGAGGAGAGATGAGGAGAGGGAAGGGGAATGGAGGAAGAGATGAGGAGAGGGAAGGGAATGGAGGAGGGAGAGGAGGAGAGGGAAGGAGAATGGAGGAAGAGATGAGGAGAGGAAGGGAATGGAGGAAGAGAATGAGAGGAAGGGGAATGGAGGAGGAGAGGAGGAGAGGGAAGGGGAATGGAGGAAGAGAAGAGGAGAGGGAAGGGGAATGGAGGAAGAGATGAGGAGAGGGAAGGGGAATGGAGGAGAGAGGAGGAGAGGGAAGGGGAATGGAGGAAGAGAAAGAGAAGAGGAGAGGGAAGGGGAATGGAGGAAGAGAAGAGGAGAGGGAAGGGAATGGAGGGAAGAGAAGAGAAGAGGAGAGGGAAGGGATGGAGGAGGAGAAGAGGAGAGGGAAGGGTAATGGAGGAAGAGAAGAGAAGAGGAGGGAAGGGGAATGGAGGAAGAGAAGAGGAGAGGAGGGAAGGGAATGGAGGAAGAGAAGAGAAGAGGAGAGGGAAGGGGAATGGAGGAGGAGAAGAGGAGAGGGAAGGGGAATGGAGGAAGAGAAGAGAAGAGGAGAGGGAAGGGGGATGGAGGAGGAAAGAGAAGAGGGAAGGGGGATGGAGGAAGAGAAGAGAAAGAGAAGAGGAGAGGGAAGGGGATGGAGGAAGAAAAGAGAAGAGAAGAGGAGAGGAAGGGGAATGGAGGAGGAGAAGAGGAGAGGGAAGGGGAATGGAGGAAGAGAAGAGAAGAGGAGAGGGAAGGGGGATGGAGGAGGAGAAGAGGAGAGGGAAGGGTAATGGAGGAAGAGAAAGAAGAGGAGAGGAAGGGAATGGAGGAAGAGAAGAGGAGAGAGGAGGGAAGGGGAATGGAGGAAAGAGAGAAGAGGAGAGGAAGGGGAATGGAGGAAGAGAAGAGGAGAGGAAGGGGAATGGAGGAGGAGAAGAGGAGAGGGAAGGGTAATGGAGGAAGAGAAGAGAAGAGGAGAGGGAAGGGGAATGGAGGAGGAGAAGAGGAGAGGGAAGGGTAATGGAGGAAGAGAAGAGAAGAGGGAGGAAGGGGAATGGAGGAAGAGAAGGGGGACTGCGAAGGAGATGGAAACCGACTGAGGTATGTTGCCAAGCAGACAGATGCCACCACTGTCGCTGTTGCATTGTGGGATATAAATAGAGTAGCGCCAAGTCGTTCCAACCTTATTGGAACTCAGAGGGACCACCACATTCTGCCAGGATCACCCGCTTGGCACGAAATGAAGAAAGAGAAGAATGAGTGTGGTGAGAGAAGCCCTGAAAAAAGGTGGACCTCCCTCGTTGGCTGTGAACTGTGGATTTACATAATGGACGTGATGGGAAGCAATGGGATGCCTTTGGGCCTCTAACTGAGATATTTTTCTCATTGTAACACTGTCTAACGCAGTGCACTGCAACACTCACAATCTGTTGTTTAGAGATGCACGATGCAGAAATCAATCCCCCATTTCCTGGTTGCTCATATTCTAATAGTTTGCCTAATTTCAGTTTATGTGACAAAACAAGCAAGTATATTGTAGTGAATCATTGTACCATATAAACTGCTGTAAAATATATTTTCCATAACCAAACATTGTATTTTCAGCTGTTTGAGGCTGGTGACAGAATATCCCACCAAACAAGGACAAAGCAGGGTGCAACAATGGGAATAATAAGTTGGACCTGGGAGAAATCATGGAAGGACAGGACCCTTCCCTTGGCAAGAGTCACAGAGGACGCCAGAAGCCCGCCTGGGAGTCGATAGGAGAGGTGGTCGGTCGAACCAAAGGAGAGTACCAGAGCCCACCTGGGAGTCGATAGAGTGGTGGTCGGTCGAACCAAGGAGAGTACCAGAGCCCACCTGGGAGTCGATAGAGAGGTGGTCGGTCGAACCAAGGAGAGTACCAGAGCCCACCTGGGAGTCGATAGAGTGGGTGGTCGGTCGAACCAAGGAGAGTACCAGAGCCCACCTGGGAGTCGATAGAGTGGTGGTCGGTCGGAACCAAGGAGAGTACCAGAGCCTCCTGGGAGTCGATAGAGTGGTGGTCGGTCGAACCAAGGAGAGTACCAGAGCCTGCCTGGGAGTTGATAGAGTGTGGTCGGTCTAACCAAGGAGAGTCCAGAGCCTGCCTGGGAGTCGGTGGAACAGTGTGAGGAGGGATACCGGAGAATGGAGTTGGCTAGGTATGCAGCAACTTAGGCCTTTGGAGGAGCATGTTGCCAGTCCTGTGAACCTGGGCCGGCTCCACGCATCTGGCCTCCAGTGCTCCTCCCCAGTCCGGTCGTCCTGTGCCTCCTCCTCGCACTCTCCCTGAAGTGTGTGTCACCAGTCCGGTGCCACTTGTACCGGGCTCCACGATCCAGTGCGCATTCACAGTCCAGAGCTTCCGGCGGTTCCCAGTCCAGAGCTTCTGGCGATGGTTCCCAGTCCAGAGCTTCCGGCGACAGTCCCCAGTCCAGAGCTTCCTGCAACGGTTCCCAGTCCATAGGCGCCGGTGCTCAGTCCAGGCACGGCCCAGACCCGCTCCATGGCCGCGGAGTCCTCCTTTGTGCCGATGCACAAAGTTCAGCCTAGCGCGATGGCAGGATCCGGGGGTCTGGGGCGGGGCTCGACCTACACCAGAGCCGCCACCGACACTAATCACCCTCCCGACCCTCCCCATTTGGGTTCAGGTTTTACGGCCAGAGTCTGCACCTTTTGGAGGGTAGGTACTTTCACGCCTGACCATAGAGAGCCCTTGTTTCTCTATGGTGTAGTATGTCTGGGCGTTACTGGGGGGTATTCTAGTTTATAATTTCTATGTTGTGTTCTAGTTTATATTTTCTATGTTGGTGTTGTGTATGATTCCCAATTAGAGGCAGCTGGTAATCATTGTCTCTAATTGGGGATCATATTTAAGTAGCTATTTTTCTCACCTGTGTTTGTGGGATATTGATTTTGTGCATGTGCATGTGCGTATCGCGTAGTCACGTTTAGTTGTTTGTTTAGTGGTATATTTTTGTTTTGCTGAAGTTTCACTTGGAAATAAATATATGGAACTCAACATCCGCTGCGCCTTGGTCCCATTCTTACGACAACCGTGATAACTAGCTCACATAGCACCCCGAGAACAGATCTACGGCTTCTTAGACTTACTTTCAATGAGTCTGACAGATCTATAACTTGTGTTTCTAACTCGTATTCTTTGTGAATTTGGTTGGGTCACCTCAAAAAGTTACATATTGAAGCTTTAATCCATTTCCGAATGAAGGAAAAACATTGAGTACATTATGAAAGAATTCAAAATATCTGAGTTATTTCACTCTGGAGAAAGAAAATCTAATCATGAGTCTTTCTCACTGTCATGGCCGACTGTTGACATAGACACTGAGAATAGAGAACATTTAGAACACCTGCATTTTCCATGAAATAGACTGACCAGGTGAATCCATGTGGAAGCTATGATCCCTTATTGATGTCTCTTGTTAAATCCACTTCAATCAGTGTAGATGAAGGGGAGGAGAAAGGTTCATTAATGATTTTTAAGCCTTGAGATCATTGAGACATGGATTGCGTATGTGTGCTATTCAGAGGGTGAATGCAAAACATTGAATTGCCTTTAAATGGGGTACGGTAGTAGATGCCAGGCCCTCCGGTTTGTGTCAAGAACTGCAACGCTACTGGGTTTTTCATGCTCAGCAGTTTCCTGTGTGTATGAAGAATGGTCCACCACCCAAAGGACAACCAGCCAACTTGACACAACTGTGGAAAGCATTGGAGTCAATATGGGCCAGCATATTTGTAGAACGCTTTAGACACCTTGTGGAAACCATTCCCGATATGAATTGAGGCTGTTCTGTGGGGGAGAGAGGGGGTGCAAATCAATATTAGGCCAACTCCATTCTACTCACAAGGCAGGCAATACACTCGACCTCATCTTTACTAGATGCTGTTCTTCCACTAACCTCATTGCAACTCCCCTCCAAGTCTCCGACCACTACCTTGTATCCTTTTCCCTCTCGCTCTCATCCAACACTTCCCACACTGCCCCTACTCGGATGGTATCGCGCCGTCCCAACCTTCGCTCTCTCTCCCCCGCTACTCTCTCCTCTTCCATCCTATCATCTCTTCCCTCTGCTCAAACCTTCTCCAACCTATCTCCTGATTCTGCCTCCTCAACCCTCCTCTCCTCCCTTTCTGCATCCTTTGACTCTCTATGTCCCCTATCTTCCAGGCCGGCTCGGTCCTCCCCTCCCGCTCCGTGGCTTGACGACTCAATGCGAGCTCACAGAACAGGGCTCCGGAAGGCCGAGGCGAAATGGAGGAAAACTCGCCTCCTGCGGACCTGGCATCCTTTCACTCCCTCCTCTCTACATTTTCCTCCTCTGTCTCTGCTGCTAAAGCCACTTTCTACCACTCTAAATTCCAAGCATCTGCCTCTAACCCTAGGAAGCTCTTTTGCCACATTCTCCTCCCTCCTGAATCCTCCTCCCCTCCCCCCCTCCTCCCTCTCTGCAGATGACTTCGTCAACCATTTTGAAAAAGAAGATCGACGACATCCGATCCTCGTTTGCTAAGTCAAACAACACCGCTGGTTCTGCTCACACTGCCCTACCCTGTGCTCTGACCTCTTTCTCCCTCTCTCTCCAGATGAAATCTCGCGTCTTGTGACGGCCGGCCGCCCAACAACCTGCCGCTCGACCCTATCCCCTCCTCTCTTCTCCAGACCATTTCGGAGACCTTCTCCCTTACCTCACCTCGCTCATCAACTTATCCCTGACCGCTGGCTACGTCCCTTCCGTCTTCAAGAGAGCGAGAGTTGCACCCCCTTCTGAAAAAACCTACACTCGATCCCTCCGATGTCAACAACTACAGACCAGTATCCCTTCTTTCTTTTCTCTCCAAAACTCTTGAACGTGCCGTCCTTGGTCAGCTCTCCGCTATCTCTCTCAGAATGACCTTCTTGATCCAAATCAGTCAGGTTTCAAGACTAGTCATTCAACTGAGACTGCTCTTCTCTGTATCACGGAGGCGCTCCCGCACCGCTAAAGCTAACTCTCTCTCCTCTGCTCTCATCCTTCTAGACCTATCGGCTGCCTTCGATACTGTGAACCATCAGATCCTCCTCTCCACCCTCTCCGAGTTGGGCATCTCCGGCGCGGCCCACCCTTGGATTGCGTCCTACCTGACAGGTCGCTCCTACCAGGTGGCGTGGCGAGAATCTGTCTCCTCACCACGCGCTCTCACCACTGGTGTCCCCCAGGGCTCTGTTCTAGGCCCTCTCCTATTCTCGCTATACACCAAGTCACTTGGCTCTGTCATAACCTCACATGGTCTCTCCTATCATTGCTATGCAGACGACACACAATTAATCTTCTCCTTTCCCCTTCTGATGACCAGGTGGCGAATCGCATCTCTGCATGTCTGGCAGACATATCAGTGTGGATGACGGATCACCACCTCATGCTGAACTTCGGCAAGACGGAGCTGCTCTTCCTCCCGGGGAAGGACTGCCCGTTCCATGATCTCGCCATCACGGTTGACAACTCCATTGTGTCCTCCTCCCAGAGCGCTAAGAACCTTGGCGTGATCCTGGACAACAAACTGTCGTTCTCAACTAACATCAAGGCGGTGGCCCGTTCCTGTAGGTTCATGCTCTACAACATCCGCAGAGTACGACCCTGCCTCACACAGGAAGCGGCGCAGGTCCTAATCCAGGCACTTGTCATCTCCCGTCTGGATTACTGCAACTCGCTGTTGGCTGGGCTCCCTGCCTGTGCCATTAAACCCCTACAACTCATCCAGAACGCCGCAGCCCGACTAGTGTTCAACCTTCCCAAGTTCTCTCACGTCACCCCGCTCCTCCGCTCTCTCCACTGGCTTCCAGTTGAAGCTCGCATCCGCTACAAGACCATGGTGCTTGCCTACGGAGCTGTGAGGGGAACGGCACCTCAGTACCTCCAGGCTCTGATCAGGCCCTACACCCAAATAAGGGCACTGCGTTCATCCACCTCTGGCCTGCTCGCCTCCCTACCACTGAGGAAGTACAGTTCCCGCTCAGCTCAGTCAAAACTGTTCGCTGCTCTGGCTCCCCAATGGTGGAACAAACTCCCTCATGACGCCAGGACAGCGGAGTCAATCACCACCTTCCGGAGACACCTGAAACCCCACCTCTTTAAGGAATACCTAGGATAGGATAAAGTAATCCTTCTCACCCCCTCCCCCTTAAAATATTTAGATGCACTATTGTAAAGTGGTTGTTCCACTGGATGTCATAAGGTGAATGCACCAATTTGTAAGTCGCTCTGGATAAGAGCGTCTGCTAAATGACTTAAATGTAATGTAATGTAAATGTAAATATTAGGAAGGTGTGTGTGTGTGTATGTGTGTTTGTGGCTGTGGCTGTGACCATGATGGACGACTTAACAATATTATCACAGACAACAATAGACCAATCAGTGGAGGTTTCCTCTCAACCCTGCCGATTTCAGTGTAAACATTGTGTGTGTGTGTGTGTGTGTGTGTGTGTGTGTGTGTGTGTGTGTGTGTGTGTGTGTGTGTGTGTGTGTGTGTGTGTGTGTGTGTGTGTGTGTGTGTGTGTGTGTGTGTGTGTGTGTGTGTGTGTGTGTGTGTGTATATCTGTAACGGTAGCGATACAATTAGTATTTTCAGTGTCCAGGCATCGCAGTGAGGTGGATTTAAATATTGGTGAAGGGTGTTACCCAGACTCCCAGCTTTATCCAGATCAGAGGAAGTAGTGTACACAACGTATGGGATCTCTGAGATCCAGAACATGCTAATACATTACTTTACCACAGATGGCGGACACACCTAACTAACACACCTCAAAGCACAAGTTCATGCATGGGAACTATTCAATCATAACCTTTAACCAGATTTCCAAAGCCAAAATCAACATTTTCACTTCCAAAGATGTCCATTTGGACTTACCTAAACAATGTCAAACATGTTCAATGACACGGGCTTTCTGGCTCAGAAACGGACCAATCGTGTTTCTTTGTTTGTTTTGAACTGATCCAGTAAATGTGTCACCGGCGTCTGAATGGAATAACAGCTCTGTGTTTGTCCTGCCTGGGTTTCTGTTTTACTAAATATACCTGGGCCTCTTTATTTCTCTCTCTCCCTCCCCAGCCTTCCCACTAAAACCCTGCCTTCTATGTCACACACACACAAACACACATACACACACACACACACACAGTCTTCGTCGGCCAGGGTTATCGGCAGTACAGCCTGAATAATTCAACCATGCCCCAGCGCCCTACACACACACGTGCACATGTATTCACACAAACACACTGTTTTGGAGGAAAGCAGTACAATGTCTCAAAAAGTCAGTGACTTGCAGAACAGCAAAAAAGTAACTTGACCCAGGTTCAAGGCAGAGGGAGAGAGAGAGAGCACAAAGAGAGAGAGAGAGACAGAGAGAGAGAGAGAGAGAGACAGAGAGAGAGAGAGCGAGACAGAGAGAGAGAGAGAGACAGAGAAAGAAAGAGGGAGAGAGAGCGAGACAAAGAGACAGAGCGAGACAGAGAAAGAAAGAGGGAGAGAGAGAGCGAGACAGAGAGAGAGAGAGACAGAGAAAGAAAGAGGGAGAGAGAGCGAGACAGAGAGAGAGCGAGACAGAGAAAGAAAGAGGGAGAGAGAGCGAGACAGAGAGAGAGAGCGAGACAGAGAGAGAGAGCGAGACAGAGAAAGAAAGAGGAGAGAGAGAGAGAAAGAAAGAGGGAGAGAGAGCGAGACAGAGACAGAGAAAGAAAGAGGGAGAGAGAGCGAGACAGAGACAGAGAAAGAAAGAAAGAAAGAAAGAAAGGAATGTTTTCCACACAGAAGAAACTGACCCCCGCCCCCCTAAAAAAACTTCAAACACTTCAAACAAATGCATTTTTTCGGTCAATTAGATATATCTAATGTTACTTTTGAGGTGTGAAGCTTAGCCGAGAGTCTTCCTCTGAACAAAGGGAACAAAAGTTATCATCCAGCTATATCCAAGGTGCAAAACATGAAACTGCACAGGGACAAATTATCTGCCTGGAAAACGCTGGCAGGAGTTCAGAAGGCTTTGTAAAGTAAACCAGGTTTGTTCAGGGGCCTGCAACTGGTTTATTTTACCAGTCTTCTGCTCTTTATGTTGCTAAGGCCTCCATGTTGTTAAGGCCTCCTTGTAATGGTCCTTGTGTTTCAGCTAGGAGGACAAGAGGAGAGGAGAGGAGAGGAGCTGAAGAGGAGAGGGGAGAGGAGAGGAGAGGAGAGGAGAGGAGAGGGAGAGGAGAGGGAGAGGAGAGGAGAGGAGAGGAGAGGAGAGGAAGAGGACAGGAGAGTAAAGGAGCTGAATAGGAGAGGAGAGGAGAGGAGAGGAAGAGGAGAGGAGAGGAGAGGAGCTGAAGAGGAGAGGAGAGGGAGAGGAGAGAGGAGAGGGAGAGGAGAGGAGAGAGGAGAGGAGAGAGGAGAGGAGAGGAGAGGAGCTGAAGAGGAGAGGAGAGGAGAGGAGAGGAAGAGGGGAGAGGAGAGGAGCTGAGAGGAGAGGAGAGGAGAGGAGAGGAGAGGGAGGAGAGGGAGAGGAGAGGAGAGGAGAGGAGAGGAGAGGAGAGGAGAGGAGAGGAGAGGAGAGGAGAGGAGAGGAGAGGAGAGGAGAGGAGAGGAATACAACAGGATGCAACCTACAGGATGCTGGGAAAACACCTTTCAGACTCTTTATCCCTCAGCACCAGAGCGGCGCAACAATGCCTGATCTCACCTCTACTCTACTCTCTCTACAGCAATTACTGTATCTCCAACAACGCATCTGTCAAACTACAGATCACATCACTGTGGTTGAGAGGTCACCAGGCAACATCAGAGAGGTTGAGTCCATCCTCAGTCCCAGTAATTCCTGATACGGTTTGACTCATCAATCGTTGTGTCCATCCTCACTCCCAGTCATTCCTGATACGGTTTGACTCATCAATCGTTGTGTCCATCCTCAGTCCCCGTCCTTCCTGATACGGTTTGACTCATCAATCGTTGAGTCCATCCTCAGTCCCCGTCATTCCTGATACGGTTTGACTCATCAATCGTTGAGTCCATCCTCAGTCCCAGTCATTCCTGATACGGTTTGACTCATCAATCGTTGAGTCCATCCTCACTCCCAGTCATTCCTGATACGGTTTGACTCATCAATCGTTGAGTCCATCCTCAGTCCCAGTCATTCCTGATACGGTTTGACTCATCAATCGTTGAGTCCATCCTCACTCGCAGTCATTCCTGATACGGTTTGACTCAACAATCGTTGAGTCCATCCTCAGTCCCAGTCATTCCTGATACGGTTGACTCATCAATCGTTGAGTCCATCCTCACTTCATCCACCACCCTCAGGTTTGGGCCTGCGTCTGCTCGCTCCAAGGGCAGGCTAGAACACATTGCAGAGAGGGTCATCGGCTGCCACCTGCCCTCCATCAGGTCCTGCACGTCTCCTGGGCAGGAAGCGAGCAGGAAGAGATCGCCGACCCTTCCCACCTCGGTCACCCCCCTCTTCCAAAAATGGTCTTCTGGCAGGTGGTTCAGGTCAATCATGACCGAAACCTCCCGTGACCTGAACGGTTTCAGCCCTGGGCTGTAGCCCTCACCAACCGGCCATCTGGCCCATAGAGACTAAAGGAATATACACTCTATGTTGCACACCACATCAAGCCTTCTCTGAACTGTACTCTAAATGACACTCTACTGCATTGCACTCTGTTCATCTCTCTGCATTTAGATATATTCATACCGATTCTGTTTGTATACCCACTGTATATTTGTATACCCACTGTATATTTGTATACCCACTGTATATTTGTATACCCACTGTATACCCAATGTATATTTGTATGGCCACTGTATATTTTTATATCCACTGTATATTTGTATACCACTGTATACCCACTGTATATTTGTATATCAATGTATATTTTTATATGCACTGTATATTTGTATACCCACTGTATATTTGTATACCCACTGTATACCCACTGTATATTTGTATATCCAATGTATATTTTTTATATGCACTGTATATTTGTATACCTACTGTATACCCACTGTATATTTGTATATCCAATGTATATTTGTATACCCACCCACTGTATATTTGTATATCAATGTATATTTTTATATGCACTGTATATTTGTATACCCACTGTATATTTGTATACCCACTGTATACCCACTGTATATTTGTATATCCAATGTATATTTTTATATGCACTGTATATTTGTATACCCACTGTATACCCACTGTATATTTGTATATCCAATGTATATTTTTATATGCACTGTATATTTGTATACCCACTGTATATTTGTATACCCACTGTATATTTGTATATCAATGTATATTTTTATATGCACTGTATATTTGTATATCAATGTATATTTTTATATGCACTGTATATTTGTATACCCACTGTATACCCACTGTATATTTGTATATCCAATGTATATTTTTATATGCACTGTATATTTGTATACCCACTGTATACCCACTGTATATTTGTATATCCACTGTATATTTGTATATCAACTGTATATTTGTATATCCACTGTATATTTGTATACCCACATATTTGTATATCCACTGTATATTTGTATATCAACTGTATATTTGTATATCCACTGTATATTTGTATATCAACTGTATATTTGTATATCCACTGTATATCAACTCTATATTTGTATGGCCACTGTATATTTGTATACCCACTGTATATTTGTATATCCACTGTATATTTGTATATCAACTGTATATTTGTATACCCACTGTATGTTGTATACCCACTGTATATTTGTATATCCACTGTATATTTGTATACCCACTGTATATTTGTATATCCACTGTATATCAACTGTATATTTGTATATCCACTGTATATTTGTATATCAACTGTATATTTGTATATCCAATGTATATTTGTATATCCACTGTATATTTGTATATCCACTGTATATCCACTGTATATTTGTATATCAACTGTATATTTGTATATCCAATGTATATTTGTATACCCACTGTATATTTGTATATCCACTGTATATTTGTATGGCCACTGTATATTTGTATACCCACTGTATATTTGTATGGCCACTGTATATTTGTATGGCCACTGTATATTTGTATACCCACTGTATATTTGTATATCCACTGTATATTTGTATACCCACTGTATATTTGTATATCCACTGTATATTTGTATATCAACTGTATATTTGTATACCCACTGTATATTTGTATACCCACTGTATATTTGTATATCCACTGTATATTTGTATACCCACTGTATATTTGTATATCCACTGTATATCAACTGTATATTTGTATATCCACTGTATATTTGTATATCAACTGTATATTTTATATCCAATGTATATTTGTATATCCACTGTATATTTGTATATCCACTGTATATTTGTATACCCACTGTATATTTGTATATCCAATGTATATTTGTATACCCACTGTATATTTGTATACCCACTGTATATTTGTATACCCACTGTATATTTGTATGGTCACTGTATATTTGTATGGCCACTGTATACCCACTGTATATTTGTATGGCCACTGTATATTTGTATATCCACCCACTGTATATTTGTATACCCATGGCCACTGTATATTTGTATATCCAATGTATATTTGTATGGTCACTGTATATTTGTCCAATATTTGTATGGCCACTGTATATTTGTATACCCACTGTATATTTGTATGGCCACTGTATATTTGTATATATTTGTATATCCACTGTATATCAACTGTATATTTGTATATCCAATGTATATTTGTATGGCCCTGTATATTTGTATATCAATGTATATTTTATATTTGTATACCCACTGTATATTTGTATACCCACTGTATATTTGTATATCCACTGTATATTTGTATGGCCACTGTATATTTGTATATCCCTGTATATCAACTGTATATTTGTATATCCAATGTATATTTGTATGGCCACTGTATATTTGTATACCCACTGTATATTTGTATATCCACTGTACATATTTATTTGTATACCCACTGTATATTTGTATATCCACATATTTGTTTGTATATACCCTGTATATTTGTATACCCACTGTATATTTGTATATCCACTGTATATTTGTATACCCACTGTATAGTTGTATATCCACTGTATACCCACTGTATATCCACTGTATATTTGTATATCCACTGTATACCCACTGTATATCCACTGTATATTTGTATATAATCACTGTATATTTGTGATATCCACTGTATACCCACTGTATAATCCACTGTATATTTGTATATCCACTGTATACCCACTGCAGAATACTGTATATTTGTATATCCACTGTATATTTAGAGACAACTGTATATTTGTATATCCAATGTATATTTGTATATCCACTGTATATTTGTATATCCACTGTGTATCCACTGTATATTTGTACATGGCCACTGTATATTTATTTGTATACCCACTGTATATTTAGATAATACTGTATATTTGTATATCCACTGTATATTTGTGGCCACTGTGTTTGCATACCCACTGTGTATAGAGGACTCACTGTATATTTGTATGGCCAATGTATATTTGTATAGCCACTGTATATTTGTATATCCAATGTATATTTGTATGGCCACTGTATATTTGTATACCCACTGTATATTTGTATGGCCACTGTATATTTCTATATCCACTGTATATTTGTATGGCCACTGTATATTTGTATATCCACTGTATATTTGTATACCCACTGTATATTTGTATATCCAATGTATATTTGTATGGCCACTGTATATTTGTATATCCAATGTATATGTGTATGGCCACTGTATATTTGTATACCCACTGTATATTTGTATGGCCACTGTATATTTGTATACCCACTGTATATTTGTATATCCACTGTATATCAACTGTATATTTGTATATCCAATGTATATTTGTATGGCCACTGTATATTTGTATATCCACTGTATATTTGTATACCCACTGTATATTTGTATACCCACTGTATATTTGTATATCCACTGTATATCAACTGTATATTTGTATATCCAATGTATATTTGTATGGCCACTGTATATTTGTATACCCACTGTATATTTGTATACCCACTGTATATTTGTATATCCACTGTATATTTGTATGGCCACTGTATATTTGTATATCCACTGTATATCAACTGTATATTTGTATATCCAATGTATATTTGTATGGCCACTGTATATTTGTATACCCACTGTATATTTGTATATCCACTGTATATCCACTGTATATTTGTATACCCACTGTATATTTGTATATCCACTGTATATTTGTATACCCACTGTATATTTGTATGGCCACTGTATATTTGTATACCCACTGTATATTTGTATATCCACTGTATATTTGTATACCCACTGTATAGTTGTATATCCACTGTATACCCACTGTATATCCACTGTATATTTGTATATCCACTGTATACCCACTGTATATCCACTGTATATTTGTATATAATCACTGTATATTTGTATATCCACTGTATACCCACTGTATATCCACTGTATATTTGTATATCCACTGTATACCCACTGTATATCCACTGTATATTTGTATATCCAATGTATATTTGTATATCCACTGTATATTTGTATATCCACTGTATATTTGTATATCCACTGTATATCCACTGTATATTTGTATACCCACTGTATATTTGTATATCCACTGTATATTTGTATATCCACTGTATATTTGTATGCCCACTGTATATTTGTATACCCACTGTATATTTGTATGGCCACTGTATATTTGTATACCCACTGTATATTTGTATACCCACAGTGTATATTTGTATACCCACTGTATATCAACTCTATATTTGTATATCCACTGTATATTTGTATACCCACTGTATATTTGTATATCCACTGTACATCCACTGTATATGTGTATATCCAATGTACATTTGTATATCCACTGTATATTTGTATACCCAATGTATATCAACTGTATATCCACTGTATATTTGTATATCCAATGTATATTTGTATATCCACTGTATATTTGTATACCCACTGTATATTTGTATACGATGCTAAAAAGTAAGAAACATTTGCTCAATTTAAAAAAAGAAATAATAACACAGTAATATAAAATAACAAGGTCCACTGTATATGTGTATACCCAAGATTCAAGTCAATGTATGGGGGCTGTGGCAGTATGAGGTAATATGTACATACTGTATATAAACACAGTGTTATGGAACCGTAGAGGAGCAAACTCAGGGAATTATATCACAGACATGCACCCTTGTATCCATAACCATATGAATGTACAGTATTATAGAAATATACAGTTGATATACACATATACAGTGTATACAGTTGATATACAGTGGATATACAAATATACAGTCGGTATACAAATATACAGTGGGTATACAAATATACAGTGGCCATACAAATATACAGTGGATATACAAATATACAGTGGGTATACAAATATACATTGGATATACAAATATACAGTGGATATACACATATACAGTGGGTATACAAATATACAGTGGGTATACAAATATACAGTGGGTATACAAATATACAGTGGATATACAGTGGGTATACAAATATACAGTGGATATACAGTGGGTATACACATATACAGTGGATATACAAATATACAGTGGATATACAAATATACAGTGGGTATACAAATATACAGTGGATATACAAATATACAGTGGGTATACAAATATACAGTGGATATACAAATATACATTGGATATACAAATATACAGTGGATATACAGTTGATATACATTGGGTATACAAATATACAGTGGATATACAAATGTACATTGGATATACACATATACAGTGGATGTACAGTGGATATACAAATATACAGTGGGTATACAAATATACAGTGGATATACAAATATAGAGTTGATATACAGTGGGTATACAAATATACACTGTGGGTATACAAATATACAGTGGGTATACAAATATACAGTGGCCATACAAATATACAGTGGGTATACAAATATACAGTGGGCATACAAATATAACATATGGATATACAAATAACAGTGGATATACAAATATACAGTGGGTATACAAATATACAGTGGATATACAGTGGATATACAAATATACAGTGGATATACAAATATACAGTGGATATACAAATATACATTGGATATACAAATATACAGTGGATATACAGTGGGTATACAGTGGATATACAAATATACAGTGGATATACAGTGGGTATACAGTGGATATACAAATATACAGTGATTATATACAAATATACAGTGGATATACATGAAATATACAGTGGATATACAAATATACAGTGGATATACAGTGGGTATACAGTGGATATACAACTATACAGTGGGTATACAAATATACAGTGGATATACAAATATACAGTGGGTATACAAATATACAGGGCCATACAAATATACAGTGGGTATACAAATATACAGTGGATATACAAATATACAGTGGGTATACAATATACAGTGGATATACAGTGGATATACAAATATACAGTGGGTATACAAATATACAGTGGCAAACATACAAAAATACATTGGATATACAAATATACAGTTGATATACAGTGGATATACAAATATACAGTGGCCATACAAATATACAGTGGATATACAAATATACATGTGGGTATACAAATATACAGTGGGTATACAAATATACAGTGGCCATACAAATATACATTGGATATACAAATATACAGTTGATATACAGTGGATATACAAATATACAGTGGGTATACAAATATACAGTGGGTATACAAATATACAGTGGATATACAAATATACAGTGGCCATACAAATATACATTGGATATACAAATATACAGTTGATATACAGTGGATATACAAATATACAGTGGGTATACAAATATACAGTGGCCATACAAATATACAGTGGGTATACAAATATACAGTATTATACACATATACATTGGATATACAAATATACAGTGGCCATACAAATATACATTGGATATACAAATATACAGTGGGTATACAAATATACAGTGGATATACAAATATACAGTGGCCATACAAATATACAGTGGATATAGAAATATACAGTGGCCATACAAATATACAGTGGGTATACAAATATACAGTGGCCATACAAATATACATTGGATATACAAATATACAGTGGCTATACAAATATACATTGGCCATACAAATATACAGTGGGTATACAAATACACAGTGGGTATACAAATATACAGTGGCCATACAAATATACAGTGGATATACAAATATACAGTGGCCATACAAATATACAGTGGGTATACAAATATACAGTGGCCATACAAATATACAGTGGCCATACAAATATACAGTGGATATACAGTGGATATACAAATATACAGTGGATATACAAATATACATTGGATATACAAATATACAGTTGATATACAAATATACAGTGGATATACAAATATACAGTTGATATACAGTGGGTATACAGTGGATATACAAATATACAGTGGATATACAGTGGGTATACAGTGGATATACAAATATACAGTGATTATATACAAATATACAGTGGATATACAGTGGGTATACAGTGGATATACAAATATACAGTGGATATACAGTGGGTATACAGTGGATATACAACTATACAGTGGGTATACAAATATACAGTGGATATACAAATATACAGTGGGTATACAAATATACAGTGGCCATACAAATATACAGTGGGTATACAAATATACAGTGGATATACAAATATACAGTGGGTATACAAATATACAGTGGATGTACAGTGGATATACAAATATACAGTGGGTATACAAATATACAGTGGCCATACAAATATACATTGGATATACAAATATACAGTTGATATACAGGGGATATACAAATATACAGTGGCCATACAAATATACAGTGGATATACAAATATACAGTGGGTATACAAATATACAGTGGGTATACAAATATACAGTGGCCATACAAATATACATTGGATATACAAATATACAGTGGCCATACAAATATACATTGGATATACAAATATACAGTTGATATACAGTGGATATACAAATATACAGTGGGTATACAAATATACAGTGGCCATACAAATATACAGTGGGTATACAAATATACAGTGGCCATACACATATACATTGGATATACAAATATACAGTGACCATACAAATATACATTGGATATACAAATATACAGTGGGTATACAAATACACAGTGGGTATACAAATATACAGTGGCCATACAAATATACAGTGGATATACAAATATACAGTGGCCATACAAATATACAGTGGGTATACAAATATACAGTGGCCATACAAATATACAGTGGCCATACAAATATACAGTGGGTATACAAATATACAGTGGCCATACAAATATACAGTGGATATACAAATATACAGTGGGTATACAAATATACATTGGATATACAAATATACAGTTGATATACAAATATACAGTGGATATACAGTGGATATACAAATATACAGTGGATATACAAATATACATTGGATATACAAATATACAGTTGATATACAAATATACAGTGGATATACAAATATACAGTTGATATACAGTGGATATACAAATATACAGTGGGTATACAAATATACAGTGGATATACAAATATACAGTGGGTATACAAATATACAGTGGGTATACAAATATACAGTTGATATACAAATATACAGTGGATATACAAATATACAGTGGGTATACAAATATACAGTGGATATACAAATATACAGTGGGTATACAAATATACAGTGGCCATACAAATATACAGTGGCCATACAAATATACAGTGGGTATACAAATATACAGTGGCCATACAAATATACAGTGGATATACAAATATACAGTGGGTATACAAATATACATTGGATATACAAATATACAGTTGATATACAAATATACAGTGGATATACAGTGGATATACAAATATACAGTGGATATACAAATATACATTGGATATACAAATATACAGTTGATATACAAATATACAGTGGATATACAAATATACAGTTGATATACAGTGGATATACAAATATACAGTGGGTATACAAATATACAGTGGATATACAAATATACAGTGGGTATACAAATATACAGTGGGTATACAAATATACAGTTGATATACAAATATACAGTGGATATACAAATATACAGTGGGTATACAAATATACAGTGGCCATACAAATATAGAGTTGATATACAGTGGATATACAAATATACAGTTGATATACAAATATACAGTGGATATACAAATATACAGTTGATATACAAATATACAGTGGATATACAAATATACAGTGGGTATACAAATATACAGTGGATATACAAATATACAGTTGATATACAAATATACAGTGGATATACAAATATACAGTGGGTATACAGTGGGTATACAAATATACAGTGCATATAAAAATATACATTGGATATACAAATATACAGTGGGTATACAGTGGGTATACAAATATACAGTGCATATAAAAATATACATTGGATATACAAATATACAGTGCATATAAAAATATACATTGGATATACAAATATACAGTGGGTATACAAATATACAGTGGGTATACAAATATACAGTGCATATAAAAATATACATTGGATATACAAATATACAGTGGGTATACAGTGGGTATACAAATATACAGTGCATATAAAAATATACATTGGATATACAAATATACAGTGGGTATACAGTGGGTATACAAATATACAGTGGGTATACAAATATACAGTGCATATAAAAATATACATTGGATATACAAATATACAGTGGGTATACAGTGGGTATACAAATATACATTGGATATACAAATATACAGTGGGTATACAGTAGGTATACAAATATACAGTGCATATAAAAATATACATTGGATATACAAATATACAGTGGGTATACAGTGGGTATACAAATATACAGTGGGTATACAAATATACAGTGCATATAAAAATATACATTGGATATACAAATATACAGTGGGTATACAGTGGGTATACAAATATACAGTGGATATAAAAATATACAGTGGCCATACAAATATACATTGGGTATACAGTGGGTATACAAATATACAGTGGGTATACAAATATACAGTGGGTATACAAATATACAGTGGGTATACAAACAGAATCGGTATGAATATATCTAAATGCAGAGAGATGAACAGAGTGCAATGCAGTAGAGTGTCGTTATTTAGAGTACAGTTCAGAGAAGGCTTGATGTGGTGTGCAACATAGAGTGTATATTCCTTTAGTCTCTATGGGCCAGATGGCCGGTTGGTGAGGGCTACAGCCCAGGGCGAAGAAACCGTTCAGGTCACGGGAGGTTTCGGTCATGATTGACCTGAACCACCTGCCAGAAGACCATTTTTGGAAGAGGGGGTGACCGAGGTGGGAAGGGTCGGCGATCTCTTCCTGCTCGCTTCCTTGCCCAGGAGACGTGCAGGACCTTGATGGAGGGCAGGTGGCAGCCGATGACCCTCTCTGCAATGTGTTCTAGCCTGCCCTTGGAGCGAGCAGACGCAGGCCCAAACCTGAGGGTGGTGGATGAAGTGAGGATGGACTCAACGATTGATGAGTCAACCGTATCAGGAATGACTGGGACTGAGGATGGACTCAACGATTGTTGAGTCAAACCGTATCAGGAATGACTGCGAGTGAGGATGGACTCAACGATTGATGAGTCAAACCGTATCAGGAATGACTGGGACTGAGGATGGACTCAACGATTGATGAGTCAAACCGTATCAGGAATGACTGGGAGTGAGGATGGACTCAACGATTGATGAGTCAAACCGTATCAGGAATGACTGGGACTGAGGATGGACTCAACGATTGATGAGTCAAACCGTATCAGGAATGACGGGGACTGAGGATGGACTCAACGATTGATGAGTCAAACCGTATCAGGAAGGACGGGGACTGAGGATGGACACAACGATTGATGAGTCAAACCGTATCAGGAATGACTGGGAGTGAGGATGGACACAACGATTGATGAGTCAAACCGTATCAGGAATTACTGGGACTGAGGATGGACTCAACCTCTCTGATGTTGCCTGGTGACCTCTCAACCACAGTGATGTGATCTGTAGTTTGACAGATGCGTTGTTGGAGATACAGTAATTGCTGTAGAGAGAGTAGAGTAGAGGTGAGATCAGGCATTGTTGCGCCGCTCTGGTGCTGAGGGATAAAGAGTCTGAAAGGTGTTTTCCCAGCATCCTGTAGGTTGCATCCTGTTGTATTCCTCTCCTCTCCTCTCCTCTCCTCCTCTCCTCTCCTCTCCTCTCCTCTCCTCTCCTCTCCTCTCCTCTCCTCCTCTCCTCTCCTCTCCTCTCCTCTCCTCTCCTCTCCTCTCCTCTCCTCTTCAGCTCCTCTCCTCTCCTCTTCCTCTCCTCTCCTCTCCTCTCCTCTTCAGCTCCTCTCCTCTCCTCTCCTCTCTCCTCTCCTCTCCTCTCCTCTCCTCTCCTCTCCTCTCCTCCTCTCCTCTTCAGCTCCTCTCCTCTCCTCTCCTCTTCCTCTCCTCTCCTCTCCTCTCCTATTCAGCTCCTTTACTCTCCTGTCCTCTTCCTCTCCTCTCCTCTCCTCTCCTCTCCTCTCCTCTCCTCTCCTCTCCTCTCCTCTCCTCTCCTCTCCTCTCCTCTCCTCTCCTCTTCAGCTCCTCTCCTCTCCTCTCCTCTTGTCCTCCTAGCTGAAACACAAGGACCATTACAAGGAGGCCTTAACAACATGGAGGCCTTAGCAACATAAAGAGCAGAAGACTGGTAAAATAAACCAGTTGCAGGCCCCTGAACAAACCTGGTTTACTTTACAAAGCCTTCTGAACTCCTGCCAGCGTTTTCCAGGCAGATAATTTGTCCCTGTGCAGTTTCATGTTTTGCACCTTGGATATAGCTGGATGATAACTTTTGTTCCCTTTGTTCAGAGGAAGACTCTCGGCTAAGCTTCACACCTCAAAAGTAACATTAGATATATCTAATTGACCGAAAAAATGCATTTGTTTGAAGTGTTTGAAGTTTTTTTAGGGGGGCCGGGGTCAGTTTCTTCTGTGTGGAAAACATTCCTTTCTTTCTTTCTTTCTTTCTTTCTCTGTCTCTGTCTCGCTCTCTCTCCCTCTTTCTTTCTCTGTCTCTGTCTCGCTCTCTCTCCCTCTTTCTTTCTCTCTCTCTCTCCCTCTTTCTTTCTCTGTCTCGCTCTCTCTCTCTGTCTCGCTCTCTCTCTCTGTCTCGCTCTCTCTCCCTCTTTCTTTCTCTGTCTCGCTCTCTCTCTGTCTCGCTCTCTCTCCCTCTTTCTTTCTCTGTCTCTCTCTCTCTCTGTCTCGCTCTCTCTCTCCCTCTTTCTTTCTCTGTCTCGCTCTGTCTCTTTGTCTCGCTCTCTCTCCCTCTTTCTTTCTCTGTCTCTCTCTCTCTCTCTGTCTCGCTCTCTCTCTCTCTGTCTCTCTCTCTCTCTCTCTCTGTCTCTCTCTCTCTCTCTCTTTGTCTCTCTCTCTCTCCCTCTGCCTTGAACCTGGGTCAAGTTACTTTTTTTGCTGTTCTGCAAGTCACTGACTTTTGAGACATTGTACTGCTTTCCTCCAAAACAGTGTGTTTGTGTGAATACATGTGCACGTGTGTGTGTAGGGCGCTGGGGCATGGTTGAATTATTCAGGCTGTACTGCCGATAACCCTGGCCGACGAAGACTGTGTGTGTGTGTGTGTGTATGTGTGTTTGTGTGTGTGTGTGACATAGAAGGCAGGGTTTTAGTGGGAAGGCTGGGGAGGGAGAGAGAGAAATAAAGAGGCCCAGGTATATTTAGTAAAACAGAAACCCAGGCAGGACAAACACAGAGCTGTTATTCCATTCAGACGCCGGTGACACATTTACTGGATCAGTTCAAAACAAACAAAGAAACACGATTGGTCCGTTTCTGAGCCAGAAAGCCCGTGTCATTGAACATGTTTGACATTGTTTAGGTAAGTCCAAATGGACATCTTTGGAAGTGAAAATGTTGATTTTGGCTTTGGAAATCTGGTTAAAGGTTATGATTGAATAGTTCCCATGCATGAACTTGTGCTTTGAGGTGTGTTAGTTAGGTGTGTCCGCCATCTGTGGTAAAGTAATGTATTAGCATGTTCTGGATCTCAGAGATCCCATACGTTGTGTACACTACTTCCTCTGATCTGGATAAAGCTGGGGAGTCTGGGTAACACCCTTCACCAATATTTAAATCCACCTCACTGCGATGCCTGGACACTGAAAATACTAATTGTATCGCTACCGTTACAGATATACACACACACACACACACACACACACACACACACACACACACACACACACACACACACACACACACACACACACACACACACACACACACACACACACACACACACACACACACACACACACACACACACACACAATGTTTACACTGAAATCGGCAGGGTTGAGAGGAAACCTCCACTGATTGGTCTATTGTTGTCTGTGATAATATTGTTAAGTCGTCCATCATGGTCACAGCCACAGCCACAAACACACATACACACACACACACCTTCCTAATATTTACATTTACATTACATTACATTTAAGTCATTTAGCAGACGCTCTTATCCAGAGCGACTTACAAATTGGTGCATTCACCTTATGACATCCAGTGGAACAACCACTTTACAATAGTGCATCTAAATATTTTAAGGGGGAGGGGGTGAGAAGGATTACTTTATCCTATCCTAGGTATTCCTTAAAGAGGTGGGGTTTCAGGTGTCTCCGGAAGGTGGTGATTGACTCCGCTGTCCTGGCGTCATGAGGGAGTTTGTTCCACCATTGGGGAGCCAGAGCAGCGAACAGTTTTGACTGAGCTGAGCGGGAACTGTACTTCCTCAGTGGTAGGGAGGCGAGCAGGCCAGAGGTGGATGAACGCAGTGCCCTTATTTGGGTGTAGGGCCTGATCAGAGCCTGGAGGTACTGAGGTGCCGTTCCCCTCACAGCTCCGTAGGCAAGCACCATGGTCTTGTAGCGGATGCGAGCTTCAACTGGAAGCCAGTGGAGAGAGCGGAGGAGCGGGGTGACGTGAGAGAACTTGGGAAGGTTGAACACTAGTCGGGCTGCGGCGTTCTGGATGAGTTGTAGGGGTTTAATGGCACAGGCAGGGAGCCCAGCCAACAGCGAGTTGCAGTAATCCAGACGGGAGATGACAAGTGCCTGGATTAGGACCTGCGCCGCTTCCTGTGTGAGGCAGGGTCGTACTCTGCGGATGTTGTAGAGCATGAACCTACAGGAACGGGCCACCGCCTTGATGTTAGTTGAGAACGACAGTTTGTTGTCCAGGATCACGCCAAGGTTCTTAGCGCTCTGGGAGGAGGACACAATGGAGTTGTCAACCGTGATGGCGAGATCATGGAACGGGCAGTCCTTCCCCGGGAGGAAGAGCAGCTCCGTCTTGCCGAAGTTCAGCATGAGGTGGTGATCCGTCATCCACACTGATATGTCTGCCAGACATGCAGAGATGCGATTCGCCACCTGGTCATCAGAAGGGGGAAAGGAGAAGATTAATTGTGTGTCGTCTGCATAGCAATGATAGGAGAGACCATGTGAGGTTATGACAGAGCCAAGTGACTTGGTGTATAGCGAGAATAGGAGAGGGCCTAGAACAGAGCCCTGGGGGACACCAGTGGTGAGAGCGCGTGGTGAGGAGACAGATTCTCGCCACGCCACCTGGTAGGAGCGACCTGTCAGGTAGGACGCAATCCAAGCGTGGGCCGCGCCGGAGATGCCCAACTCGGAGAGGGTGGAGAGGAGGATCTGATGGTTCACAGTATCGAAGGCAGCCGATAGGTCTAGAAGGATGAGAGCAGAGGAGAGAGAGTTAGCTTTAGCGGTGCGGAGCGCCTCCGTGATACAGAGAAGAGCAGTCTCAGTTGAATGACTAGTCTTGAAACCTGACTGATTTGGATCAAGAAGGTCATTCTGAGAGAGATAGCGGGAGAGCTGACCAAGGACGGCACGTTCAAGAGTTTTGGAGAGAAAAGAAAGAAGGGATACTGGTCTGTAGTTGTTGACATCGGAGGGATCGAGTGTAGGTTTTTTCAGAAGGGGTGCAACTCTCGCTCTCTTGAAGACGGAAGGGACGTAGCCAGCGGTCAGGGATAAGTTGATGAGCGAGGTGAGGTAAGGGAGAAGGTCTCCGGAAATGGTCTGGAGAAGAGAGGAGGGGATAGGGTCGAGCGGGCAGGTTGTTGGGCGGCCGGCCGTCACAAGACGCGAGATTTCATCTGGAGAGAGAGGGAGAAAGAGGTCAGAGCACAGGGTAGGGCAGTGTGAGCAGAACCAGCGGTGTTGTTTGACTTAGCAAACGAGGATCGGATGTCGTCGATCTTCTTTTCAAAATGGTTGACGAAGTCATCTGCAGAGAGGAGGAGGGGGGAGGGGAGGAGGATTCAGGAGGGAGGAGAATGTGGCAAAGAGCTTCCTAGGGTTAGAGGCAGATGCTTGGAATTTAGAGTGGTAGAAAGTGGCTTTAGCAGCAGAGACAGAGGAGGAAAATGTAGAGAGGAGGGAGTGAAAGGATGCCAGGTCCGCAGGGAGGCGAGTTTTCCTCCATTTCCGCTCGGCCTTCCGGAGCCCTGTTCTGTGAGCTCGCATTGAGTCGTCAAGCCACGGAGCGGGAGGGAGGACCGAGCCGGCCTGGAAGATAGGGGACATAGAGAGTCAAAGGATGCAGAAAGGGAGGAGAGAGGAGGGTTGAGGAGGCAGAATCAGGAGATAGGTTGGAGAAGGTTTGAGCAGAGGGAAGAGATGATAGGATGGAAGAGGAGAGAGTAGCGGGGGGAGAGAGAGCGAAGGTTGGGACGGCGCGATACCATCCGAGTAGGGGCAGTGTGGGAAGTGTTGGATGAGAGCGAGAGGGGGAAAAGGATACAAGGTAGTGGTCGGAGACTTGGAGGGGAGTTGCAATGAGGTTAGTGGAAGAACAGCATCTAGTAAAGATGAGGTCGAGTGTATTGCCTGCCTTGTGAGTAGAATGGAGTTGGCCTAATATTGATTTGCACCCCCTCTCTCCCCCACAGAACAGCCTCAATTCATATCGGGAATGGTTTCCACAAGGTGTCTAAAGCGTTCTACAAATATGCTGGCCCATATTGACTCCAATGCTTTCCACAGTTGTGTCAAGTTGGCTGGTTGTCCTTTGGGTGGTGGACCATTCTTCATACACACAGGAAACTGCTGAGCATGAAAAACCCAGTAGCGTTGCAGTTCTTGACACAAACCGGAGGGCCTGGCATCTACTACCGTACCCCATTTAAAGGCAATTCAATGTTTTGCATTCACCCTCTGAATAGCACACATACGCAATCCATGTCTCAATGATCTCAAGGCTTAAAAATCATTAATGAACCTTTCTCCTCCCCTTCATCTACACTGATTGAAGTGGATTTAACAAGAGACATCAATAAGGGATCATAGCTTCCACATGGATTCACCTGGTCAGTCTATTTCATGGAAAATGCAGGTGTTCTAAATGTTCTCTATTCTCAGTGTCTATGTCAACAGTCGGCCATGACAGTGAGAAAGACTCATGATTAGATTTTTCTTTCTCCAGAGTGAAATAACTCAGATATTTTGAATTCTTTCATAATGTACTCAATGTTTTTCCTTCATTCGGAAATGGATTAAAGCTTCAATATGTAACTTTTGAGGTGACCCAACCAAATTCACAAAGAATACGAGTTAGAAACACAAGTTATAGATCTGTCAGACTCATTGAAAGTAAGTCTAAGAAGCCGTAGATCTGTTCTCGGGGTGCTATGTGAGCTAGTTATCACGGTTGTCGTAAGAATGGGACCAGGCGCAGCGGATGTTGAGTTCCATATATTTATTTCCAAGTGAAACTTCAGCAAAACAAAAATATACCACTAAACAAACAACTAAACGTGACTACGCGACTACGCACATGCACATGCACAAAATCAATATCCCACAAACACAGGTGAGAAAAATAGCTACTTAAATATGATCCCCAATTAGAGACAATGATTACCAGCTGCCTCTAATTGGGAATCATACACAACACCAACATAGAAAATATAAACTAGAACACAACATAGAAATTATAAACTAGAATACCCCCCAGTAACGCCCAGACATACTACACCATAGAGAAACAAGGGCTCTCTATGGTCAGGGCGTGAAAGTACCCCCCTACCCTCCAAAAGGTGCAGACTCTGGCCGTAAAACCTGAACCCAAATGGGGAGGGTCGGGAGGGTGATTAGTGTCGGTGGCGGCTCTGGTGTAGGTCGTAGCCCCCGCCCAGACCCCGGATCCTGCCATCGCGCCAGGCTGAACTTTGTGCATCGGCACAAAGGAGGACTCCGGCCATGGAGCGGGTCTGGACGCCGTGCCTGGACTGAGCACCGGCGCCTATGGACTGGGAACCGTTGCAGGAAGCTCTGGACTGGGGACTGTCGCCGGAAGCTCTGGACTGGGAACCATCGCCAGAAGCTCTGGACTGGGAACCGCCGCCGGAAGCTCTGGACTGTGAATGCGCACTGGATCGTGGAGCCCGTACAAGTGGCACCGGACTGGTGACACACACTTCAGGGAGAGTGCGAGGAGGAGGCACAGGACGTACCGGACTGGGGAGGAGCACTGGAGGCCAGATGCGTGGAGCCGGCCCAGGTTCACAGGACTGGCAACATGCTCCTCCAAAGGCCTAAGTTGCTGCATACACCTAGCCAACTCCATTCTCCGGTATCCCTCCTCACACTGTTCCACCGACTCCCAGGCGGGCTCTGGACTCTCCTTGGTTCGACCGACCACACTCTATCAACTCCCAGGCAGGCTCTGGTACTCTCCTTGGTTCGACCGACCACCACTCTATCGACTCCCAGGAGGGCTCTGGTACTCTCCTTGGTTCGACCGACCACCACTCTATCGACTCCCAGGTGGGCTCTGGTACTCTCCTTGGTTCGACCGACCACCACTCTATCGACTCCCAGGTGGGCTCTGGTACTCTCCTTGGTTCGACCGACCACCTCTCTATCGACTCCCAGGTGGGCTCTGGTACTCTCCTTGGTTCGACCGACCACCACTCTATCGACTCCCAGGTGGGCTCTGGTACTCTCCTTGGTTCGACCGACCACCTCTCTATCGACTCCCAGGCGGGCTTCTGGCGTCCTCTGTGACTCTTGCCAAGGAAGGGTCTCCTGTCCTTCCATGATTTCTTCCCAGGTCCAACTTATTATTCCCATTGTTGCACCCTGCTTTGTCCTTGTTTGGTGGGATATTCTGTCACCAGCCTCAAACAGCTGAAAATACAATGTTTGGTTATGGAAAATATATTTTACAGCAGTTTATATGGTACAATGATTCACTACAATATACTTGCTTGTTTTGTCACATAAACTGAAATTAGGCAAACTATTAGAATATGAGCAACCAGGAAATGGGGGATTGATTTCTGCATCGTGCATCTCTAAACAACAGATTGTGAGTGTTGCAGTGCACTGCGTTAGACAGTGTTACAATGAGAAAAATATCTCAGTTAGAGGCCCAAGGCATCCCATTGCTTCCCATCACGTCCATTATGTAAATCCACAGTTCACAGCCAACGAGGGAGGTCCACCTTTTTCACAGGGCTTCTCTCACCACACTCATTCTTCTCTTTCTTCATTTCGGTGCCAGCGGGTGATCCTGGCAGAATGTGGTGGTCCCTCTGAGTTCCAATAAGGTTGGAACGACTTGGCGCTACTCTATTTATATCCCACAATGCAACAGCGACAGTGGTGGCATCTGTCTGCTTGGGCAACATACCTCAAGTCGGTTTCCATCTCCTTCGCAGTCCCCCCCTTCTCTTCCTCCATTCCCCTTCCCTCTCCTCTTCTCTTCTCTTCCTCCATTACCCTTCCCTCTCCTCTTCTCCTCCTCCATTCCCCTTCCCTCTCCTCTTCTCTTCTCTTCCTCCATTACCCTTCCCTCTCCTCTTCTCCTCCTCCATTCCCTTCCCTCTCCTCTTCTCCTCCTCCATTCCCCTTCCCTCTCCTCTTCTCTTCTCTTCCTCCATTCCCCTTCCCTCTCCTCTCCCTCTTCTCTTCCTCCATTCCCCTTCCCTCTCCTCTTCTCTTCTCTTCCTCCATTACCCTTCCCTCTCCTCTTCTCCTCCTCCATCCCCCTTCCCTCTCCTCTTCTCTTCTCTTCCTCCATTCCCCTTCCCTCTCCTCTTCTCCTCCTCCATTCCCCTTCCCTCTCCTCTTCTCTTCTCTTCTCTTCCTCCATCCCCCTTCCCTCTCCTCTTCTCTTCTCTTCTCTTCCTCCATCCCCCTTCCCTCTTCTCTTCTCCTCCTCCATCCCCCTTCCCTCTCCTCTTCTCTTCTCTTCCTCCATTCCCCTTCCCTCTCCTCTTCTCCTCCTCCATTCCCCTTCCCTCTCCTCTTCTCTTCTCTTCCTCCATTCCCCTTCCCTCTCCTCTCCTCTTCTCTTCCTCCATTCCCCTTCCCTCTCCTCTTCTCTTCTCTTCCTCCATTACCCTTCCCTCTCCTCTTCTCCTCCTCCATCCCCTTCCCTCTCCTCTTCTCTTCTCTTCCTCCATTCCCCTTCCCTCTCCTCTTCTCTTCCTCCATTCCCCTTCCCTCTCCTCTTCTCTTCTCTTCCTCCATTCCCCTTTCCTCTTCTCTTCCTCCATTCCCCTTACCTCTTCTCTTCTCTTCCTCCATTCCCCTTACCTCTTCTCTTCTCTTCCTCCATTCCCCTTCCCTCTCCTCCTCTCCTCCTCCATTCCCTTTCCTCTCATTCTCTTCCTCCATTCCCCTTCCCTCTCCTCATCTCTTCCTCCATTCTCCTTCCCTCTCCTCTCTCCTCCTCCATTCCCCTTCCCTCTCCTCATCTCTTCCTCCATTCCCCTTCCCTCTCCTCATCTCTCCTCCATTCTCCTTCCCTCTCCTCCTCTCCTCCTCCATTCCCCTTCCCTCTCCTCATCTCTTCCTCAATTCCCCTTCCCTCTCCTCATCTCTCCTCCATTCTCCTTCCCTCTCCTCCTCTCCTCCTCCATTCCCCTTCACTCTCCTTCTCTTCCTCCATTCCCCTTCCCTCTCCTCCTCTCTTCCTCCATTCCCCTTCCCTCTCCTCATCTCTTCCTCCATTACCCTTCCCTCTCCTCTTCTCTTCCTCCATTCCCCTTCCCTCTCCTCTTCTCTTCTCTTCCTCCATTCCCCTTTCCTCTCCTTCTCTTCCTCCATTCCCCTTCCCTCTCCTCCTCTCCTCCTCCATTCCCCTTCCCTCTCCTCATCTCCTCCTCCAATCCCCTTCCCTCTCCTCATCTCTTCCTCCATTCCCCTTCCCTCTCCTCTTCTCTTCCTCCATTCCCCTTCCCTCTCCTCTTCTCTTCTCTTCTCTTCCTCCATTCTCCTTCCCTCTCCTCTTCTCTTCCTCCATTCCCCTTCCCTCTCCTCATCTCTTCCTCCATTCCCCTTCCCTCTCCTCTTCTCTTCCTCCATTCCCTTCCCTCTCCTCTTCTCTTCTCTTCTCTTCCTCCATTCCCCTTCCCTCCTCCTCCTCTCCTCCTCTCCTCCTCCATTACCCTTCCCTCTCCTCTTCTCTTCATCGATTCCCCTTCCCTCTCCTCTTCTCTTCTCTTCCTCCATTCCCCTCTTCTCTTCTCTTCCTCCATTCCCCTTTCCTCTTCTCTTCTCTTCTCTTCCTCCATTCCCCTCTTCTCTTCTCTTCCTCCATTCCCCTTCCCTCTCCTCTTCTCTTCTCTTCCTCCATTCCCCTCTTCTCTTCTCTTCCTCCATTCCCCTTCCCTCTCCTCCTCTCCTCCTCCATTCCCCTTCCCTCTTCTCTTCTCTTCCTCCATTCCCCTTCCCTCTCCTCCTCTCTTCCTCCATTCCCCTTCCCTCTCCTCCTCTCCTCCTCCATTCCCCTTCCCTCTCCTCATCTCCTCCTCCAATCCCCTTCCCTCTCCTCTTCTCTCTTGCTCAGGTGGTGACCAACACCTTGCCGTATGACAGGAACAGCTTGGGGTGTGTGTGTGTTTGCACGTGTGTGTGCACGTGTGCTTGGGGTGTGTATGTGTGTGTGTGTATGTATGTATGTATGTATGTATGTATGTATGTATGTATGTATGTATGTATGTATGTATGTATGTATGTATGTATGTATGTATGTATGTATGTATGTATGTATGTGTGTGTGTGTGTGTGTGTGTGTGTGTGTGTGTGTGTGTGTGTGTGTGTGTGTGTGTGTGTGTGTGTGTGTGTGTGTGTGTGTGTGTGTGTGTGTGTGTGTGTGTGTGTGTGTGTGTGTGCGTGTGTGTGCGTGTGCGTGTGTGCACGTGTGCTTGGGGTGCAGTTGAACAGTTGCCAGTTGCCACACACCAGACGGCCTGTCTTTAACACTTTGATCAGAAAACCATCGTCCCAGATATGCATCGAAAACAATTTGTGTGTTGTGTTGTAATAAACATTCACACAAAATAGACCTCTATAACACATTTTTAATGGTAAAATGCTCATTTTAATTGCTGTCATTTTGTTATCACAACCTTCGTCTTTTTCTGCTGACATTGTCATTTTCTTCGTTGACAAATCATTTTTTGTTTTTTCAGCGTAATCAGAACGATCATTAGTGGATGATACGGTATATGAATGAAATGAGATTAAATCCACTCAGACATTTAGCTAACTTTTCATACAGAGGTCAACATCACATCTGCCAGAGTCAACTACAATCTCACAAGCATTAGTGTATAATTGGGCATTTTGCTAGATAGGTGATTTCACCAGCGAATGCCCAATGATTTGATATTGCCGATGAGATGGTAGAAACGAGAGACGATTATGAGAACTGTCCGGCCGGCTTGTCTCTCTGCTTATGGCTCTCGACGGCATTTCATTAATTTCTCTCTCTTTTTAATTGATCCCAATTTCCCCTGATTACGATCATAATTAAACACCAGAAAGTGGATCCTGCCCAGAGCCATCTGGCCAAAGTGGATGAGCTCCAGAATGGAGGGGCTCCAGAATGGAGGGGCTCCAGAATGGATTGGCTCTAGAGTGGAGGGGCTCCAGAATGGATTGGCTCTAGAGTGGAGGGGCTCCAGAATGGATTGGCTCTAGAGTGGAGGGGCTCCAGAGTGGATTGGCTCCAGAGTGGAAGGGCTCTAGAGTGGAGGGGCTCCAGAGTGGAGGGGCTCCAGAGTGGAGGGGCTCCAGAATGGATGGGCTCTAGAGTGGAGGGGCTCCAGAAAGGATGGGCTCTAGAGTGGAGGGTCTCCAGTAGAGTGGAGGGTCTCCAGTAGAGTGGAGGGTCTCCAGTAGAGTGGAGGGGCTCCAGTAGAGTTGAGGGGCTCCAGTAGAGTGGAGGGGCTCCAGAGTGGAGAGTCTCCAGTAGAGTGGAGGGGCTCCAGAGTGGAGGGTCTCCAGCAGAGTGGAGGGGCTCCAGAGGGGAGGGTCTCCAGTAGAGTGGAGGGTCTCCAGTAGAGTGGAGGGGCTCCAGTAGAGTGGAGGGTCTCCAGTAGAGTGGAGGGTCTCCAGTAGAGTGGAGGGGCTCCAGAGGTCTCCAGTAGTGGAGTGGCTCCAGAGTGGAGGGTCTCCAGTAGAGTGGAGAGGTCTCCAGTAGAGTGGAGGGGCTCCAGTAGAGTGGAGGGGCTCCAGAGTGGAGGGGGTCCAGAGTGGAGGGTCTCCAGTAGAGTGGAGGGTCTCCAGTAGAGTGGAGGGGCTCCAGAGTGGAGGGTCTCCAGTAGAGTGGACCGTCTCCAGTAGAGTGGAGGGGCTCCAGTAGAGTGGAGGGTCTCCAGTAGAGTGGAGGGGCTCCAGTAGAGTGGAGGGTCTCCAGTAGAGTGGAGGGGCTCCAGTAGAGTGGAGGGTCTCCAGTAGAGTGGAGGGGCTCCAGTAGAGTGGAGGGGCTCCAGAGTGGAGTGTCTCCAGTAGAGTGGAGGGTCTCCAGTAGAGTGGAGGGGCTCCAGTAGAGTGGAGGGGCTCCAGTAGAGTGGAGGGGCTCCAGTAGAGTGGATGGGGATCCAGTAGAGTGGAGGGTCTCCAGTAGAGTAGAGGGGCTCCAGAGTGGAGGGTCTCCAGTAGAGTGGAGGGTCTCCAGTAGAGTGGAGGGTCTCCAGTAGAGTGGAGGGTCTCCAGTAGAGTGGAGGGGCTCCAGAGTGGGCTCCAGTAGAGTGGAGGGTTCCAGTAGAGTGGAGGGTCTCCAGTAGAGTGGAGGGTCTCCAGTAGAGTGGAGGGGCTCCAGAGTGGAGGGTCTCCAGTAGAGTGGAGGGTCTTCAGTAGAGTGGAGGGTCTCCAGTAGAGTGCAGGGTCTCCAGTAGAGTGGAGGGTCTCCAGTAGAGTGGAGGGTTTTCAGTAGAGTGGAGAGTCTCCAGTAGAGTGGAGGGTCTCCAGTAGAGTGGAGGGTCTCCAGTAGAGTGGAGGGTCTCCAGTAGAGTGGAGGGGCTTCAGAGTGGAGGGGCTCCCCTCTGGATCCCAATTCCTTCATTCTCTCCCAGGTACCAGACCCAGACTCAGGGATGGCTAACCCTGGAGATTCCTTCATTCTCTACCTACCCAGTTACCAGACCCAGACTCAGGGATGGCTAACCCTGGAGATTCCTTCATTCTCTACCCAGTTACTAGACCCAGACTCAGGGATGGCTAACCCTGGAGATTCCTTCATTCTCTACCCAGTTACCAGACCCAGACTCAGGGATGGCTAACCCTGGAGATTCCTTCATTCTCTACCCAGTTACCAGACTCAGACTCCAGTAGAGGGATGGCTAACCCTGGAGATTCCTTCATTCTCTACCCAGTTACCAGACCCAGACTCAGTAGGGGATGGCTAACCCTGGAGATTCCTTCATTCTCTACCCAGTTACCAGACCCAGACTCGGGGATGGCTAACCCTGGAGATTCCTTCATTCTCTACCCAGTTACCAGACCCAGACTCGGGGATGGTCTCCTAACCCTGGAGATTCCTTCATTCTCTACCCAGTTACCAGACCCAGACTGGGGATGGCTAACCCTGGAGATTCCTTCATTCTCTACCCAGTTACCAGACCCAGACTCGGGGATGGCTAACCCTGGAGATTCCTTCATTCTCTACCCAGTTACCAGACCCAGACTCAGGGATGGCTAACCCTGGAGATTCCTTCATTCTCTACCCAGTTACCAGACCCAGACTCAGGGATGGCTAACCCTGGAGATTCCTTCATTCTTTACCCAGTTACCAGACCCAGACTCAGGGATGGCTAACCCTGGAGATTCCTTCATTCTCTACCCAGTTACCAGACCCAGACTCAGGGATGGCTAACCCTGGAGATTCCTTCATTCTCTACCCAGTTACCAGACCCAGACTCAGGGATGGCTAACCCTGGAGATTCCTTCATTCTCTACCCAGTTACCAGACCCAGACTCAGGGATGGCTAACCCTGGAGATTCCTTCATTCTCTACCCAGTTACCAGACCCAGACTCAGGGATGGCTAACCCTGGAGATTCCTTCATTCTCTACCCAGTTACCAGACCCAGACTCAGGGATGGCTAACCCTGGAGATTCCTTCATTCTCTACCCAGTTACCAGACCCAGACTCAGGGATGGCTAACCCTGGAGATTCCTTCATTCTCTACCCAGTTACCAGACCCAGACTCAGGGATGGCTAACCCTGGAGATTCCTTCATTCTCTACCCAGTTACCAGACCCAGACTCAGGGATGGCTAACCCTGGAGATTCCTTCATTCTCTACCCAGTTACTAGACCCAGACTCAGGGATGGCTAACCCTGGAGATTCCTTCATTCTCTACCCAGTTACTAGACCCAGACTCAGGGATGGCTAACCCTGGAGATTCCTTCATTCTCTACCCAGTTACCAGACCCAGACTCAGGGATGGCTAACCCTGGAGATTCCTTCATTCTCTACCCAGTTACAGACCCAGACTCAGGGATGGCTAACCCTGGGGATTCCTTCATTCTCTACCCAGTTACTAGACCCAGACTCAGGGATGGCTAACCCTGGAGATTCCTTCATTCTCTACCCAGTTACCAGACCCAGACTCAGGGATGGCTAACCCTGGAGATTCCTTCATTCTCTACCCAGTTACCAGACCCAGACTCAGGGATGGCTAACCCTGGAGATTCCTTCATTTCTACCCAGTTACCAGACAGACTCAGGGATTAACCCTGGAGATTCCTTCATTCCCAGTTACCAGACCCAGACTCAGGGATGGCTAACCCTGGAGATTCCTTCATTCTCTACCCAGTTACCAGACCCAGACTCAGGGATGGCTAACCCTGGAGATTCCTTCATTCTCTACCCAGTTACCAGACCCAGACTCAGGGATGGCTAACCCTGGAGATTCCTTCATTCTCTACCCAGTTGCAGACCCAGACTCAGGGATGGCTAACCCTGGAGATTCCTTCATTCTCTACCCAGTTACTAGACCCAGACTCAGGGATGGCTAACCCTGGAGATTCCTTCATTCTCTACCCAGTTACTAGACCCAGACTCAGGGATGGCTAACCCTGGAGATTCCTTCCTTCATTCTCTACCCAGTTACCAGACCCAGACTCAGGGATGGCTAACCCTGGAGATTCCTTCATTCTCTACCCAGTTACTAGACCCAGACTCAGGGATGGCTAACCCTGGGGATTCCTTCATTCTCTACCCAGTTACTAGACCCAGACTCAGGGATGGCTAACCCTGGAGATTCCTTCATTCTCTACCCAGTTACCAGACCCAGACTCAGGGATGGCTAACCCTGGAGATTCCTTCATTCTCTACCCAGTTACCAGACCCAGACTCAGGGATGGCTAACCCTGGAGATTCCTTCATTCTCTACCCAGTTACCAGACCCAGACTCAGGGATGGCTAACCCTGGAGATTCTTCATTCTCTACCCAGTTACCAGACCCAGACTCAGGGATGGCTAACCCTGGAGATTCCTTCATTCTCTACCCAGTTACCAGACCCAGACTCAGGGATGGCTAACCCTGGAGATTCCCTTCATTCTCTACCCAGTTACCAGACCCAGACTCAGGGATGGCTAACCCTGGAGATTCCTTCATTCTCTACCCAGTTACCAAACCCAGACTCAGGGATGGCTAACCCTGGAGATTCCTTCATTCTCTACCCAGTTACCAGACCCAGACTCAGGGATGGTAACCCTGGAGATTCCTTCATTCTCTACCCAGTTACCAGACCCAGACTCAGGGATGGCTAACCCTGGAGATTCCTTCATTCTCTACCCAGTTACCAGACCCAGACTCAGGGATGGCTAACCCTGGAGATTCCTTCATTCTCTACCCAGTTACCAGACCCAGACTCAGGGATGGCAGATGTTAGAGGGCTTTTTTACTGAAGAATGTGTTTGTTTCAGATAATTGTGTTTTGCTTGTTATGTATTGTTTAATTGATGTCTAGTGTATAAATTTAAAAATCTAAACGCAACATGCAACAATTTCAAAGATTTTACCGAGTTACAGTTCATGTAAGGATATCAGTCAATTGTCAGGAAATCAGTAAATTGAAATACATTCATTAGGCCCTAATCTATGGATTTCACGTGACTGGGAATACATACTTACGTTGGTCACAGATGCCTTAAAAAAAGTAGGGGTTTGGATCAGAAAACCAGTCAGTATCTGGTGTGACCAGCATTTGCCTCATGCAGCGTGACACATCTCCTTCACATAGAGTTGATCAGGCTGTTGATTGTGGCCTGTGGAATGTGGTTCCACTCCCTCTTCAATGGATGTGCGAAGTTCCTGGATATTGGCGGGAACTGGAACACGCTGTCGTACACGTCGATCCAGAGCATCCCAAACATGCTCAATGGGTGACATGTCTGGTGAGTATGCATGCCATGTAAGAACTGGGACATTTCAGCTTACTGTGTACAGATCCTTGCCACATGGGATCGTACATTATCATGTTGAAACATAAGGTGATGGCGGAGGATGAATGACACGACAATGGGCCTCAGGATCTCGTTACTGTATCTCTGTGTTTTCAAATTGCCATCGATAAAATGCATTTGTGTTCGTTGTCCGTAGCTTATGCCTGCCCATAACATAACCCCACCGCCACCATGGGGCACTCTGTTCACAACGTTGTAATCAGCAAATCGCTCGCCCACACGATGCCATGCACGTGGTCTGTGGTTGTGAGGCCGGTTGGACATGCTGCCAAATTCTCTAAAATGTCATTTGTGGTGGCTTATGGTAGAGAAAATAACATACGATTCTCTGGCAACTGCTCTGGTGGACATTCCTGCAGTCAGCATGACAATTGCACGCTCCATCAAACATGACACATCTGTGGCACTGTGCACATTTTAGAGTGGCTTTTTAACCCCAGCACAAGGTGCACCTGTGCCGTTCAATAAGCTTCTTGATATGCCACACCTGTCAGGTGGATGGATTACCTTGGCAAAGGAGAAATCCTTACTAAACGGGGTTTGTATACAAATTTGTGCACAGAATTAGATATAATAAATATTTTTGAGCATATGGAACACTTCAGGGGTCTTTTATTTGAAACATGAAACATGGGACCAACACTTTACGTGTTGCGTTTATATTTTTTGCTGGGTGTAGATGTGTATAGTGCAATTGTTGTTTATGGATGTGTTTATTACAGGGCTCATCTGATAAAGACTGTTGGCTCAGCATGACTTCCTGGCTAAATAAATATTACATTAAATACAAATCTAGGTATCATTTTAGGGGCCATCATTTTTTTTTTTTGCTACCCCATTGAAGACATGATGTCTGTCCATAATGCTGGATATCTGCAGACACTACATTTTATTACTTGTTTAACATCTGAAATGACACTCTGCTTCAAATGTAGTCTTGCCAAAATCCCCTCTGTTTGTGTCTGTCCCAAGTACTGGTTGATTAGTCCAGGCCTGTTTAATGTCCCTGCAGTGTGGATGTTGTTTATCCCAAATGGGCACTACTTTTGATCAGGGCCCGTATGGCTGTGGTTAAAAGTAGTGCACTATAGAGGGAATACGGAGTGCCAAGTCTAGGTCCAAAAAAGGCTTCTAAAACAGCTTCTAACCAGCTTCTACCCCCAAGCCATAAGACTCCTGAACATCCAATCAAATGGCTCCCCAGACTACTTGCATTGTTCCCTCCCCTTTTTACGCCACTGCTAC